>NC_080392.1:16836498-17141501 GCF_028751815.1 Salvia miltiorrhiza | reverse complement strand
ACTACTTATGTCTACTACTCCCTCCGTCCCAATATTCATGGCCATTTATTTTCGGCACGGTTATTAAAGAAAATTAAATTACGAGAAAAGTTTCATGGCCCCATGTTTAATGTTATTGTTAATTGATCTTAAATAATGTTAATAAAAGAAAATCTCAATTTCCTCCAAACTTCTGCTGCCGGAGCCACTCTCAACTCCAACGAGGCCAGCGCCGACACCTTCCATTCGCCTCATTTGTCCTTGTTGTGTCCCTCCACTCCTTATATACACACCATCATTTAAACAACCAATACTTATTGGACGCTACTCCAAACTAAAAACAACAAAGCAATTGATTCCTAATTTATAGGCTAAAAAACAAGAAGGAGACGGTGGGAAGAGAGGCACCTGTGGGAAAAGAGAGAGGAGTCGGGAGGGTGGAAAGAGCCGAATCTAAAGGTCGCTGCGTCGGCGAGAGTGTGGAAAGAGGCGGGAGGGTCAAGAGAGTCGGGAGACGGCCGCTGCATCGGCAAGCGGTCGTCGCCCCCCACCTAGTCTCTCCTTCCCAGATCTGATGAGGAAAGAGCCACGTCGCCGTGCCCTCGCCTTCATATCTTCGCTGACAGCCAAAGCTCCTCGTTGGAGGTGCTACGAGTGAAGCAATTTGTGACATGAGAGAGAGAGAGATGAGGAAATCTGAAGGCGCTGCATCAGCGGTGGAGGATGGAGGCGGTACAGGCGGTACAAGTAGGGATGGCAATCGGGTACGACGAGCACGAATAGTAACTATCCATACTCATACCCGCGAACTAAATGGATAGTAAATTTTAACCATAAAACTATCTGTGGATATCAAATGCTACCCAAACCCGCCACCCGCGGATACCCGCTACCCGTCAGGTATCCGCCAACCCGCTACCCATCAGATACCCGCCACCTGCTATCCGTCGGATACTCGTTACCCGCTATCCATTGGATACCCACCACCCGCTATCTGTCGGATACACACCACCTGCTATTCAACGGATACCCACGAAACATAATTTGAATATAAATTTATAACAAATTTAATACAAAAAAATAATAATAATAATCACCACAAATTAGGGAAATTAGGGTTTAGGTAGTGTTTGGGCCTAAGAGTTTAGGTTGTGTTTGAGCCTTTTTTTAGATATGATATGTTGGCTCATATCTGAAATGTATATTCAAAGCCCATAGTTTTAGGATATTCTGTGGGTATTTCACGGGTAATTGGTGAGTATTTTCGCAGATATTTTTCGGGGTAAACGGGTTTCGTTGGTATGGATAGTAAGTATCCAAACTCATACCCACGAACTAAATGAATAGTGAATTGCAACCACGAAACTATCCGTGTATATCAAATGCCTCTCAAACCCACCCTATTAGGGTCAGATTTTTGCGGATATCTGTTAACTGCGGGTAAATTGCCATCCCTAGGTACAAGCGGTGGAGGCGGAGATGAGCGAGAGAAATGGGACCGAAAGAGAGGAGCGAGAGAAATTAGGAGGATGGAAGAAAGAATTAGAGTTTGTTAATTTAATTAAAAAAAATCAATTATATGTTAATTATAGCTCAAAAGGGAAATAAGCCATAAATATTAGGACAACCCAAAAAGAAAACATGCCATGAATATTGGGACAAAGTGAGTATCACTTATTAAAATATATGTTGATCTTCAAATGATACTCTTTTTTAATTAAAATATTTATGGGTTAATTCCGTTAAAACTCATGAACTTTGGGCTGATTTATAACTTTTCCATTAACTTTATTTTTTGTCTGCGATTCCATCAATTTAATGACTCGTTCATTTTTTCACACTTTAAATTCCAGTGAAATACCGAGCTGACGTGGCACCTACGTAATAGTACTGAGATTGGTAGGCAATTTAACATAACCCTAATCTAACTGTAAAAAATGTAAAAAATTCATTTAATATCATCCTTTTCTTTTAGCCCACCACTGTTTTCAATTTCCAAAGCCTGACGTTTGGGTTTGATTGGATAATACTTGTCCTCTTCTCCGACGGTGACGATGACGTGCTAGTGGCGAAGAAGCGCCACCGCGGGCCGTCTCACTCCCTCGATTATGCTCTTTCTTAACGGACACACACTGACACACGAAGGCATCGACACACACACTCGTCTCACCACCTTCGTCCCTCTTCGGCGAAACAGCCACGACCATTGCCACCACACCTGCTCTCACCTCTCAACCTCTCGTCTCGCTCTTTCTTCTCAAACTGACAGAACACACACACACATTGAGAACTCACACACCCAGACGCCAATGTCTTTCTCAAACGTCCGACTTACAACAGTGGCTGGGCCGCCGCCGTCGCCCCTCATCCGTCTCTCTCTCTCTCTATATATATATATATATATATATCTCTATCTCTCCATTCCAAATCAACCATTTACCATTTATGCATTGATCGGAATAGAGCTGAACCCTTATACTCAGATCCCCAAATTTCGGCCTCCAACCTCCACCCTAATGCGATAATACTGAAATCAAACTTGAGAATTTTGATAGGAATTTAGAAAATTTTGGAAAGAATTGGACCGTTTAATTATGTTGGGAAGAATTTTGGGAAGAAAAAACTGGGAAAATTTTGATAGAAAATTTTGCTGAAAATCGTTTAATTGGGTTTCTAAGATGACTTTTAACGACATCTTTTTCATCACCGTCCGACGTGCTCATGTCATTTATCAAGTAACATATAAATTGTCATATCAGCTTGTAATTTGGGGATTTAAGAAAAATATATATATAAAAGATTGAACGAATTATTAAATTAGTGAAATTGCAGATAAAAAATACTCCCTCCGTCCCGTTATTAATGGCACGTTTCTTTTCGGCACGGAGATTAAGGAGAAGGAATTAAGTACTCCCTCCGTCCACCAAAAAGAGTCCCATTTGGGGTTCGGCACGGGTTTTAAGAAAGTTGTTAAAGTAGGTGTAAGTGGAGAGAGAAGTAAATTTATAGGGGTAGTGCTAATATGACTTTTAAAGTTCTTTAATCCTTAATTAACTTTTGATGGCAATAATTTAACTTTAATTAAAAACTTGAATTAATTACATAAATTAATTCATTTTAAATTGATTACTGAAATTAATTTAACTTTTTAATTTGTTTACTGAAATCGCAACAAATGAAGAGCAAATGGAACGAAATAAAATTAGGCTGAACAAAACTGAAAGGGCACAGATTCCAATGCCACTAATTTCATTTCCCTCTAAAATTTCAGATTAACTTCACAAATTGGAGCCAAATTCGCGTCAGCAATTTTCCTCCACTAACATCTATAAATACAAGAGCTGCTCCAACAATTCACAAAAGCTGAAACCTAAACTAAATAGACACAATGGCAGACAAGCGAAAAAAGGCAAACTTGACAGAAATTGAAAGAAACAACATTGCACAATGGCTTCTCCAAAACAGCAAGGACTTCAAGCTTCGGTACGGCGCGAAGAAAGAGGCAGCAGCTATGTTCAACATCGATGTGAGGACGGTTTGGCGACTGTGGACAGCAGCACGCGCACAAAAAATGATGGGAAGACCTGTACAACTCGTTTCAATGAAGAAAGGATCAACACATAGCGATAAAAAGGTAATCGACGTGGAAAAAGTAAAGCAATTATCCGTTCTAGAGAGATCAACTATAAGGAAAATGGCAAACAAGCTTGAAGTTAGTAAAAGCTTGGTTGGTGTTTGGATAAAGGAGAAAAAGATTAGAGCACATACCAATGCAATTAAACCTCTTCTAACACAGCAAAATAGATTAAGTAGGCTCACTTGGAGCCTTAGTCAATTAAGTGCAATTAGTGCAAATGGAAGAATCAAATTTCAGCCTATGTATAACACAATACACATAGATGAAAAATGGTTTTATTTAACCAAAACATCGGATAGGTACTACCTGCTGCCAGATGAGATAGAGCCTTATAGAGCATGCAAATCTAAGAGATTTATTGAGAAAATCATGTTCATAGCTGTGGTTTCAAGGCCACAATATGACAATGAAGGTAAAATGATTTTTGATGGTAAGTTTGGGATATTCCCATTCACTACGGTGGTACCGGCAGTTAGGAACAGCAAAAACAGAATGAGAGGCACGTTGGAAACAAAGGCGATCCAAGCAATCACAAAGGAAGTGAGCAAAGATGTTTTCATCAACCAAGTGAGTTTTTAGACTATGCTTTTAACTATCAGAATGCATTACTTGCTTCATCATTTAGCATATTCAGTTACTTACCATTCAATTTTCAGATTATTCCAACAATTAAGGCCAAGTGGCCTCGTGGTGCAAGTAGGCATATAATTATACAACAAGACAATGCGAAGCCCCACATTAAGGGTTCAGACCCTGACTTTGTAGCTGCTGCCACATCAGATGGATTTAACATCCAACTGATATGCCAACCACCGAACTCGCCGGATACAAATGTGAATGATCTAGGGTTTTTCAGAGCAATTCAGTCCCTACAAGATGACAAGTTGGCTAATTGTGTAGATGATTTGCTCAAGAACGTGAAAGATGCATTTGAAGAGCTTGAGCCACACAAGTTAAACAACGTTTTCCTCACACTACAGGGTTGCTACCATGAAATCATTAAATGCAGGGGCAACAACAACTACAAGATTCCACATATCAATAAGGAAAGACTCTCAAGACTTGGAGTTCTCCCAGAATGTTTGGAGGTAGAAGAACAGCTTGTAAGAGACTGTTTGGAAGAGTTAAGACAACAACAAACTGAACAAGGCACAATCTACAACCTTGATCAACTAGTCGAGGGACTGCAGCAGGTTGTTTTAAATGATTAGCAAGTAATGTTGACAATTTTTTGTTGGTAGAATGTTTACAAAGTCAAACTCTGCATATATGTTTGTAAACACTTTTGTAATGTCTCAGCTTTTGAAAACATGATTTTTTTGCATCATCGACATTAATTCAGCCCTGAATTCAACCTCCAAAACTAGGAAATTCATAGTGGTGGCTAGAACTACAGGAGCTGCACCCTCAGACATTATGAAATTAAATTCATCACAGGGTAATTTTTTTCCACCAACATATGCCAACATAACAACAGAGGGGAACCTCCTAAACTAGGGAAAACCTAGTGGTGGCTACAACCTCCTAATGCTTCATCATTTAGAAAGTTTTCAGCTGCATATATGTTTACAAAGTCAGGCAGGCAAGGCATCAAAAGCAAACTGGCAGACAAGAAATAATGAATGCAAGGCATCACCAGCCACCAAACACCACCATATAGGGAATCAGAGGCATCACCAGCCATCAAACACCAACAAACACCAACAAATAAGGCATGCAAGGCATCACCAGCCACCACCAACCCAAAAGCAAATTAGAACAGAATCACCTGATTAGATTAGGTCTAAGGCCGCCGGGCAGTACCGAGAAAGCAATCGAAGGTACCAAATCCTTCTTTCATTGCTCCAGCCCCTCCAATTATCAAAAGGTTCCGGCTCCACCGCATCAAAGGCCCGACCTTCTTCATCCTGGATGAAGCCATCCACGGCCCGATCTTGGGGTGTTTCCGGCACTACCGCATCAAAGGGCCGGCCTTCTTCATCTTGGATGAGGCCATCGACGGGCAGATCTTGGGGTGTTTCCGGCACCACCGTATCAAAGGGCCAGCCTTCTTCATCTTGGATGAAGCCATCGACGGGCAGATCTTGGGGCGTTTCCGGCACCACCGTATCAAAGAGCCGGCCTTCTTCATCCTGGATGAAGCCATCGACGGGCAGATCTTGGGGTGGCTCCGACGCCTCCATTAAGACCGTTTCCGGCACCACAGTGTCCGGCTCCAAAGCCCAAGACGGAAAGGACAAAGCTTCAAAGTGGGTCGCCGTCAAAACGTCTGAAAACGTCGGAGAAGACTCCGTCATTGGCGCCGTATCACCGAAAACCAAAGGGGGGAACAACAAATCGGGTGATTCTTCAGTAGAATCACCGGTGGTTCCGAGATCCATCGGAGATGGTAACAGATCCGGTGATTCTTCGGTAGAATCACCGGCTGAATAGAGAGAAGTGAGAATCTGTTCTTGATCCATAAATCAGGGGTGGGGCGACGAGAAATTGGAGGCCGAAGGGGAAATCGGCGAGGAAACAACAAATCGACTGACGCCGAAGGAGAAATCGGCGAGGAAACAACAAATCGGCGAGAACAAAACTAAGGGTTTTCAGGGAGAGAAATGATGCGGCGCTCATGAACTTAGGGTTTGAAGGTGAATGGATTTTTAACATAAGTGGCAGAATACAATATTGGGGGGTGGGATGATTTAATTTTCGTTCAGGCTCCATTAATATTGGGGGGGGGGGTTGGTTTTAATTTGACACATTTTTAGAGGTTAATTAAGAGTGTTTAATTAGGTATGACTTTATAATTAAAGGAGTTTAAATTAGACTTGTGGTGGGCCCAACAATGGCAATTAAAGGGAATTGTGATGCAACATAAGGGTAAATTGGTCAAAATAGTGAAACATGACTCTTTTTCATGGAAAAAAAAAAGAGGGGAATCAGGACTCTTTTTCGTGGACGGAGGGAGTAGAATAAAGAGTGTGGTCCACATGTTTAAGTTTGTGATTAAGGGATATTTCTATTTTATCAATATAAATAAAGACTTTATTTTATTCTTTATTAATTTTTCTGACTTTATTTTTTTTATTAATTTGATTTTTAATAAGCATTAATTAAATGAATGTACTTTTTTTTAATTGATCTCAAAAATGGAAAAGGCAAACCAAACTAGTGGCGCCATAAAGTGGACAAATTCCAGAATAATTCCAGTAACCAAAATTTCAAAGTGGCGCCATAAAGAGGACAAATTTCAAAATCTACACTATCTCATTAAAATTTTCAGAATTTTTCAAATCTCCCTCACTTTTTAAAAAGGGCAGAAAGTTAAGCCCTTTATAAATAGGGCATACATTTCAGATCATCAAACAACAGCTAACTCCTAAAATCAAAAGAAAAACTTCAATGGCTAGAAGAAAGGATCTTTATTCCTTTGAGAGGGCAGCCATCACCCAGAAAAAAGTCAGGAAGCAGGGTTTTTAACATCCGCAACTGGCCATCACCCATTTCCCTGTGTTGCCAATTTTCCTCACACAGAAAAAAGGAATCGGGGTAAGCATCACAATTAGCGGGAGAAGATGATACATGCAGTTCATCGGAGACCATAGGAGTAATGATAGGGCCTTTACCTTGTTGGGCTAAAGCCAAGCTACCCCGTTCTCTGATTCGATCTTCAATCACCTTGACCTCGATCCATGTCTGTAAAGAAGCCATGCATTCCCAATCATATGAATCTCCGTAGTCTTTCGACATCCTTCGGTTAGATCCCTCAGATTTTGAAGGCAGACTCACAGAGAAAAGCGACGACAGGCAGAAGACGAAGAGAGAGACAGATCTGATTTTGGTAAGGGTTTACATCATTGGGATTTTTCAATCGGGGACGATGGTAGAGGCCAAATTGGTGAGAGACCAATTCAGAGGGGGCGGCGGCTTACAGCCTAACAAGGCGACGAGAGGCGACAGGCGCGAGATGGAGATTTCAGGCGAAGAAAAAGATTAGAGTTTCAGACTCGAGAGAGAGAGAGAGAGAGCGGAGAACATGAGCAGAAATTAAATGGAATGGAGTGAACAGGAGACGGTTCCAATTCAGATGAGAGAGAGAGACGCGTGCCCTTTTTTTTGTTTTAAAGTTGTTTAGTTAGGCTTTTAATTAGGGATTTCATTAACATTAAACACTCCCTTATTTTTTCTAAAAAAGGAAACGTGCCATTAATAACGGGACAACCCAAAAAGGAAAACGTGCCATTAATAACGGGACGGAGGGAGTAAAATTTATGAAAAATTGAATATCAATTCAAAGTTCATAAATTTTAATATAATTACCCCCGGTATAAATATTGATATTGATGGCGAGGAAAGAAACCACTAGGGGACTCAGGACAAGGGATGTCAAAAAAGTCCGAAACCGACGGGTCGACCCGAATAGAACGATAAAAAATGAGGGTTAGGGTTGAAAATTTTTAGCCCGAATTTTTTTTAGCCTGAATGGCTCGAACCAGAAATAGCTCGAGCCTGATAGGGTTGGCCCAAAAATCGAGTGGGTTGGCCCGATTAACCGAACATTTTCTTAATAATTGATTTTTAAATTTTAATACTTACTTTTTAATTCGATAATAACATTTTGATGTGTAAAATATGTTTAACATTTTCTTAATGATGGATTTTTATACTTTAATACTTTATTTTATAATTCGATAATAACATGTAGATTATGTTTTGATTTTTTCCAACGGTTAATAACGAACATCTATGATATAAAAGTCAATGAAAGATAGTCATTTATGTTAAATCTATATGCAATTTTTATCGGAAACAAAGTTAAAGGTAGATATTATGTAAATTTACATTAAAATAAGAGTAATTTTTGTATCTAAAACAAATCGAAATATATTGATTTAAAAAATACGATATACTCCCTCCGTCCGCCAAAAGTATTCCACAATTACTATATTTGGCGTCCGCAAAAAGTATTCCACTTTCCTTTTTAAGCCATGGTCCCACCATCCACCTTTATATTTTATCCTTGCAAACACTTTTTATTTACAAAAAACCCACCCCAAATTCAATCTCAACCACACATCTCATAAAGTGGTGGGGCCCTTTCTCCACTACATCAACATCATCACACATTTTATTAAACTCCGTGTCCGGCCAAAGTGGAATACTTTTGGCGGACGAAGGGAGTATTTTTATTACAAGAATATGATTATCTAAAAAATTAAACATATAAAAAAATCGTAAATTTACAGGCAGAAAGCCGAGTGAATTAGGATTAGGATAAAATAAAATTAACTCAAAAAATAAAAATCGACTAATCCAAATCAAAAGAAATCTGAAACCGACCCGACCCAAAATCGAGTGGTCTAACCCGATTGACATCATCCCTACTCGCGATCCAGAGTCCACTCCCCATAAACTTTTGTGACGATCGGTGTCCACGCGCCAATGAGCAGCGCGCGTTGCAGAGAGATTTTCCCTCAAACGGTACATAGATTCCTTTTCCTTTCCACTTCTCATCAGTCTCCCCGAGCGCTCTCTCTCTCCCTCTCTCTTTTCTCCATCAATTCCACAGACGGAGCAGCGGCGGAGATGGCGTACCATCACTCGACACCGCCGTCGATCACCATCGTCGACCACGAGCTTCCCTACGACACGCACAACACCTACGACGTCATCTTCTTCGGCGAATCCGTCTTCACCACCCTTACCTGCGACCCGACCATCGCCTCGCAGTGGATCTCTGAGGTCGAGGCCGTCCATCGCCGCGGCATTGACCAAATCATCGTCGGCCTCGACGTCGAGTGGCGCCCGTCCTTCAACCGCTACGTCCACAACCCCGCCGCCACCCTCCAGCTCTGCGTCGGCCACCGCTGCCTCATCTTCCAACTCATCCACAGCCCCTTCGTGCCGCCGTCGCTCGTCGCCTTCCTCGCGAACCCTAGATACACGTTCGTCGGGATCGGCATCGCCGCGGATCTGGAGAAGCTGGAGGAGGACTACGAGTTCGGATTCAACACGAACACGGTGGATCTGAGGGAGCTGGCGGCGGCGAGGTACGAGCGGCGCGATCTGAAGAATTCAGGCTTGAAGAGCCTGGCAGCGCTAGTGCTGGGTAAGGATGTGCAGAAGCCGAAGAGCATCACGATGAGCCGCTGGGACAACCAGTGGCTCACGCCGACGCAGGTGCGCTACGCGTGTGTTGATGCTTTCGTATGCTTTGAGATCGGTAGGGTTTTGAATGCTTCTTCTCCTCCCGCCGCTGCGGCTGCACCTCCACCTCGGGCTTCGGCTTTAGGTTGACTTTTAATTAGGTTTTGTCGATAATTTGGCATTTGAAAAAACAAAAATCGGATTGAATTACTCCTATTTCTATTTTGTGAATAGATGATTTGCAGCTTCGGCTTTGGGTGTTGGCACTTAATTAAAAATTGTGGATGATGATTAGTGGAGTATTTGAAGAAAAAATAAAAGTGGATTGAATGTTTTTTATTTTGCGTGTGGTAATTTGAAACACATTACGGTTCATTTTCTTTCTTTTTTAATTCTTTCCTGACTTTTTGTTTATGTTTCCTTGATTTTTAATATCATAGCATGTGGTCATGATTCTTCTGGCTTTTAGTTTCTTGTGTTGAGAATGCTAAATTTATTTGGAAATTGAATGTTCTTAATAATAGTTGAGCGAGGAATTTATGTTGTCGAATTTCTTTCTTCTGTTTGGCCTTTTATTTTACTTTTAACGTTTAATCAGTCCACATTTTAATATTTTGGTGAACATATTGCTTGTTGATGATTTGGTCGTATCTTTTAAAAAAATGAAAAGATATATTTGGCCGGATAGAATAAACTTAGAAAATTCAGCCAATTTGTAGACCAATCAGATTATGGAAAAGGAATATTGTTACAACATATACATATCACACGTAAAAAGTTGAAGTTGAATTAATTCTTTGAAGAGGAATAAGAAGCCAAAGATTCAAACATTTCCGACGGCCACACGCTTGTAGAGCTCGGCGGGGAGCCTCGGGGTGGGAATG
This sequence comes from Salvia miltiorrhiza, assembly GCF_028751815.1. Classification (NCBI taxonomy): domain Eukaryota; kingdom Viridiplantae; phylum Streptophyta; class Magnoliopsida; order Lamiales; family Lamiaceae; genus Salvia; species Salvia miltiorrhiza. The sequence continues at coordinate 17,130,866 of NC_080392.1, read as the reverse complement.
ACCTCGAGAGGCTTGCTCATATAAGTAACGGTCCCGGGTTGCTCCATCATGTCGATATCTTCGGCCGAAGGTGGTGACCACGCGAAGTGGTGCAACATGTGACCCAACACCGAGGTCACCAGATTTATGGCAAGCTGTGCTCCGGGGCAGATCCGCCTCCCGGAGCCAAACGGCAGCAGCCGGTAGTCGGTGCCCTTCATGTCGACGTCCTCCTCTTGGAAGCGCTCCGGCCTGAACTCGAGAGGGTCCTTCCACACGGCCGGATCCCGACCAATGGCCCACACGTTCACGCTCACCGTGGTGCCCTTTGGGACGTCGTAGCCCCCGATCTTGACGTCCGTGCTGGCCTTGTGGGGGAGCATCAGCGGCGTCGGGGGGTGCATCCTGTAGCACTCCTTGGTCACGCACTGCAGGTACGGCATGCTGGCGATGTCCGCCTCGGTCATCACGCGATCCCGTCCCACCACGCGGTCGAGCTCCTCCTGCACCTTCCGCTGCACCCTCGGGTTCCGGACCAGCTCGGCCACCGCCCACTCCGCCGTGATGGTGGCCGTGTCCATGCCCGCGGAGATCATATCCTGCCAACAACACATACCGCATTCAGAACTCGTGATCTCTGACCACGAACTCACACAAAACCACTCACCCAAAGGAGGCCGGTGACGGTATCGTCGCTGAGCTGGTACTCCTCCTGCAGCGTCAGCAGAGCATCGACGAAGTGGTTCTTCGTGTTGCCCGTCTTCTGGCGGGCGAGCGTGTGCTCCTCCATGATCCTCTTAGTGAAGCTATTGGCGCGGGCGTCGTGGGCGGCCAGGGCGTCGTTCTGCTCCTTGAACAAGAAGCTGAACCAAGGGAGGAACTCTGCGAAGGCCGATTTCTTGGTGCCCAAAGTGATTGCATTGTTGAGAATGTACTTCAGTTCTTGGCCCTGCTCATCAATCACACCATTTGAGTCTATGAAACGTTTCCCAAAAGTTAATCTTGTTATGTGCAGGAACGCCATCATGCCCAGGTAGTCACGCAGCACCACAGCTTTACCCTTGTTTTCTGCCATCGCACCAACAAGTTTAGTAACTATAGATTCTTGAACAGAGTCGAATGAAATTTTATAACAGATGGCTTTCTTCTTCTTGACTAAATTGGGTTTTTATCTACAACTGCACATGATTGAATTAGTGCTTCATTCCTATTCTAGGATTGTGAAATAATCTCCTACCTTATGCTGCATATGACAGTACATTATGTACATATGCATGTACTCGAATCCATTAATTGTTTCTAACATAGCAGTTGGATCCACCATTTTTAACAACTTTTCTCATTTTCCATGAATAGGTTGAACCATGGTGTAAAAAAATATATTGATGAAAGGCTAGCTCAAGCGACAAAGTTGAGCCACCAAAATCTCTCTTGCAAGAGATCATTGGTTCAATTCTCATTGACATGTTTCTTGGTTATTAGTTTGTATGTGGTCTAGTTTGTACCACATTGATTAAGTCATTGCAACATATATTCAATTTTATGATATATATGCACCGTATCTTGTATCTAAAAAAAGTTTAGAAAGAAAAAGAAGATGGCTAATATTCCGAAATATAGGAATTAACATCCATTTCTATTACCATTGAATCTGTATTCTATTTCATGAGTGCACGTCCAAAATTTAAATTCCTATTTCACTTTACAATACAAATTTCCAAGAAATTCAAATAAAGTTTATCCTACATAACCACTGATTATTTCCCTGAGAATAGATAAACAAGACAAGACAGCATGTTCCAACTCACATCGCTTACCATAAACATAAACTACATAGATATATACATAAGTACTAGAGTTGAGTTTGAGTAAAAAAAAAATCGAGTCTCGGTAAAAACCAACCTTATTTGTTAGTAATTGTGAACAAAAACATTATTTTATGAAATGGTAATTCAAATAAAATGTAGAGATTAGATAGTTGGCAGAATTACCAGGCTTAGTGCAGTGGTCGAAAATGGAGGCAACCATGGCGGTGACCTCGTCTTCCCGGATGGGGCGGAGGGCGTCGAGGCGCTTGATGGAGAAGAGCTCGAGGGTGCAGAGCTTGCGCACCTTGACATAGTGGGGGCCGTAGTCGGCCCAGATCAAATCGGAGCCGTTCTTGCTGAACTTGTTGATCTGCCGCGTGCGGTTGCGGTACGCCAGCTGCACGTCGTTGTCCTTGAGCACCTCCTTGGCCAGCGCCGCCGAGTTCACCACCACGCTCAGCTGGGACCCCAGGTACACCGAGAAGATGGGCCCGTACGTCTCCGACCACTCCGTGAAGCACCGCACCAGCACCGGCTTTATGTTGTACAGGTTCCCCACGATCGGCAGCGCCCGCGGCCCCGGCGGCACCTTGTACCGGAGCCGCCTCGACACCTTGTACGCGGCCAAGACGGCGGCGACGGCGGCCAGGAGGATGAGGGGGAGGGCCATTTTGCCTTGGGGTGATCATGCCGAGTATAATATATATAGTGCAGGAGTGGAATGTTAGTGGCGTGGTTGGTGAAGAGAGAGAGAGATAGTTGGTATGAATTGGATGTATGATTGTACAAACTCAATGATCGTCAACTTAGGTGATTCTCTTTTTCTCTTATATTATATGATTGGAATCTATTGTATTTCCAGTAGGTATAGTTTTATACTACATGTTAATGAGAAGAAATTAATGTGAGGATAGCTCTCCTCTAGTTCATATAAGCATTTTTTTTTATATATTTATTGTAATTTCAATAATATTTTTCACATAATTAATTGGGTAAATAACGGTTTTTGGTCCATCGTTTCAGCGTTTTCTCAAAAATATCTCACCTTAAGCATAATTACAAAATTATACTTATCGTTTCATTTTTTTTTCTCAAATGCCATGTGGGTGGGTATAGTACATAACGTATTTTAAGATACACAACTCTCTAGCTTAGGATGAGATATTTTTGAGAAAACGGCCAAACAATGGACCAAAACTGATATTTACCCTAATTAATTTTATACTACGTAGAATTTAAAGCTTAATTCGTTCATTATTTATATAATTTCGAATAAATGAATAAAAGAATAAACAAAGGTTTGATTTTTATGTAATTTATAAAAGGGTTAGTGGCATGTAAATTACGAAACTATTTTCAAATTATGGTATAAATTCTGAACTTAAAAGGGTATAATGTAAATATAGCTGAACTATTAATTTAATCTAATTTTGTAACTCCGGTAATTTGCCGACTGAAAATTAGTGACGTGGACGACTGGAAATCCTACTTGGATTCACCGGACAAACATTTAAACACAGTCGTTTAAATTAATGTCTATACGTCGTCGTTTGGGCTAAAGACTCAATTTTTTATAAATTAGAACCCTAAACCTAATTCCACATTTCCACACTTCTTGCCCTAAATTAATTCGACGCCACCATGAGCAAATGGTGGAATAGCGAGACTGGAGAATCCTTTTCGAGCTCAAGCTCGTCTAAGTTGGGGTTCAACTCACCATACAATTCGCATTCGGGTAGCTCCGCTGGGCTGCCCAAACTCTGCAAACACGACATTGCATCGTTGAGAACTTCTCATACCCCTCTCAACCCTATGCGGCTTATCTACTGCTGCAGTCGTCGAGGGGTTAGTTGAAGTTAACTCTTTATTTAATTCCTTTCATATAATGATGTAAGTAAATGTTTCGATTTTGTTTTTGTGAATGTAGTCTGCCGAAGATTGTGGGTTATGGGAGTGGGTTGATCTGGAATTGAATGACCACTACAAAGAGTGCATATCTAAACTTCGGAATGATATGGCTAGAGCTGAGGAGTTGCGGGATCAAGCGACAATGGCGGCTACTTTGAGCAGTCAAAGGTTGGAATCAAGATTGGCTGTAATGAATTCAGCTATCGTTGAGCTTGATCTACTGAAGGCAAGGAATTAGACACTGGAAGGAATTGTACGTGGTCAGTTGTTCAAGATTCGAACAACCAAATGGTTTCTTTGCGTTGTGGCCTTGTTGTTTGCTATGTTGTGGGTTCTGAAGTAAGGTAGTTCAGTTGGTGTAGGTTTTAGTTAGATAGATAGGTTGAAGAGAATTATGTTCTCTTCTTTTTGCAATATATAGACCTATCTATATTATGTACTTGGTTGGTAATGAAGACATATAATGTCTTCCTTTTGGTTTGTTAATGTAAGTAAGTAATGTATCTATTTCATGTTTAGTAACGAGTAATTCATTTTTAGCTGTAAACCTATTTGTATTGACATACATACAGAACTCACAATATAAACAAGCAAGGAAAGAATAAGAATGGAGAACTCAGAATATAAATCTGGAATAGTTATCATATCATAGCATATTGTTTGATACACTGCCATACACCAAAATATACATTAAATAGTAGCCAAATTATCCCTAAAATGATCTTCAAAAGAGCTCAACATCAATGAGCAAAGCACAAATGCTGACAAGTATTTTCAGTTTACAAAAAAAAGATTACAAAAAGGTAACAACTTCTTTTCAATTAATCTTCAAAGGTCCTGTGTTGTAGGTCCTCCATCATCCCTACTCTCATGTGTAGGGATTTCAGTGGTACTAGGCTGACCCTTCTGGGAAGATGATACACCTTCACCAACTCTTCTTGGTTTTTTGTATTTGTGCAGTTGGGTTGCCTTCTTGCTTGTACTAGAACCCTACATGAAAGTTTAATGATTTTAGCCAACAGAAAGACATACATGTTTGCACTTGCTGACAGAAAGACATACATGATAGAATGAGTTTCTTGTTTCTTCATTCATGTAGACACCAATCCCCTTGAGGGCAGTCCCTCGTCCCTTGTAATGGCTTGACTTCCCCTTGGATTGGCTTGACTGCCCTTTGTTGCTTTCATTACCTTTTTTCTTGCTTGACTTCTCTTTGTTTCTAGTCGATTGTGTTGAAACAGGTGGGTTGTTAGTGTTTGGTCCCCCTCCTTGTTTGGATGGCCTACCTCTCATCCTCTAAGACATATGCAAATGAAGATTCATATTCAATCATGTAATTGGAAAGCCATTAACTATTTACCTTTTCTCCTTCTGGGATTATGACTGCCTCATTCTTGCATCGACGTTTGTTGTGGCCATGTTGTTTGCACTTGCTGCAAGTCATCATCACTCCATGCTTGGTCATTCGGCCTTCATTCTCTTGTGGTGCTCACACTCTATTTTTCTTTGGTCTGTCCGGCATCTTTGTTTTAGGGGGTGGTTTGACAATAGGACCTTCAACTTGTGGCCACATCTTCGGCCCATGAGTTGGTTTTATACCATGCTCGTAACCAGACAAATAATTTTGCACGGTGAAACACTCAGACACAAAATTAGTCGGGTCAAGCTCCATGTACTATATAGCGGACAATGCATGCTTACAAGGGATCCCTGTGAGATCCCACTCTCTACAAGAACACTTGTTCTCCCCACTTGTTCCAATTTTTACATGAACAATAACTGTGTCACCTTCATATTGCACTTGAAATGAATCATGCAAGGCAGGAAGTGCAATGCAATAAGCACTTGACATGCGATTATTCTCCAACAATTTAGCTATGTTCGGAGTCAACCTACCCTTCACAGAACTCATGTTTTTTAATTTTTCTACCTGCCTTACCATCAACGAAGACCTTATCTCTTCTAACATGTGAATAACATGCTTACCCCTAGCATTTAATATGTAACCATTGAAGCACTAACTAATGTTATTATCTACACTATCACTCTTGGGGTGTGCCATGAAATCCTCGAAGGCTGGTGGTGATTCATCTTTCAACTCTTGGACCGCAAGTTTGAATTCGGCTTCGAATGTGTGCTTGCATGAGGTACCGAAAGCCGCTGTCTCGTCGCGCGGCCGGGCCATGCGGCCGCATGCCTGGACCGCGCGACACATGTCGAGCGCATTCCACGTGCCACCGCGTGTCCTCCGACGAGTGAACTTGAGCTCCGTTTGCGCCTACGGACTCGTCTCTTCGTGTACTTCTCTCCAATATCATCAAAATCAGTCCAAAGTGAGTCCAAAAACCTGTAAAACCGGCACAAACACGGACGAGTAGTCTATTCCATAAAAATATGCAACTTAAACAAGAGATGACTCCACAACTCAATAAGAAACGCCTAAAACACTAAAGAATAACGCGACATATGAGTGAAAAATGTATGTAAATCAGCTATTCATAGCCAAACCACGTAAATCCTTTGTCTTGGTTATTTCTTGTCGAGTGTGTGGGTTCTGATCGTGTTATCGTCGATCGAGAGTTAACAATTGGCACCGTCTGTGGGAAGCGTCTCACGGCAATGGCATCGCAAGATTTGAGGCTGAAAAATTTAATGGAAAAAATGATTTTTCTCTTTGGAAAATCAAGATAAAAGCTTAGTTAATTCAGCAAGGCTTAGGCGATACGCTGAATGAGAAATTTGCAGTTTCGAAGGCTAAGGAGAAGGATGAGAAAAGTGCAAAGATGAATCGCGAGGAGATAGATCAGAGGGCTCATAGTGCAATCATCTTATGTCTAAGTGATCACATATTGCGTGAGGTATCGAAGGAAGACACTGCCCTCAAGGTATGGAACAAGCTAAACTCCCTATACATGGCTAAGACTATAGCGAATAGGCTGTTTGTTAAGCAACACTTATTTCAGTTCAAAATCTTGGATGATAAAGATTTGAATTAGCAACTTGATGATTTCCAAAAGTCTTTAGACGATTTGGAAAGAATTGATGGGAGAATAGCAGATGAGGATAAATCAATTCTATTATTGAATATTTTGTCTAAGACCTATGGGCATCTTAAAGATGTTATTCTATTTGGAAGGGATAGCAAAATCACTCTTGATGATGTGATATGAGTTCTAAAGGCAAACGAGATGAACAAATCCGTTGGTGAAAAATCATCCTCACAACTAGAGAGCTTGAATATAAAGAAGAAAAAATCTGGCAAATTCAAAAAGGGGAGTGTGCAGAACAAAAAGGGATTCCAACAAAAATCAAAATAATCTGATGGAGAGGATGCCATGAAGTGTCTCTATTGCAAGAAACCGGGTCATATAAAAAAGAATTGTTACTCTTGGAAGAAGAAACAACAACAACAACAAGAAGGCACCACTCAAAATCAGGATTCAGCAGACATAGCTGAAGAAGCATAAAATCATGAAGTTCTAAACATCATGAGATCCTTAGTTGGTGATTCTTGGATTTTGGATTCAGGATGCTCGTTCCACATGTCACCAAATAAGGAATGGTTCATAGATATGAAAGAAGATAATTTGGGGACTGTGATTTTGGGAAATGATCATAGCTGTTCAGTAAAAGGGATTGGGAACATCAAGATAAGATTGCATGACAACTCAACAAGAACCCTAACTGACGTGAGATATATTCCAGAGATAAAAGGAAACCTTATATCTCTAGGAATATTGGAGAATAAGGGTTTTGACTTCAAATCACAAGCTGGATCAGTTTATGTCAGAAGGGCTCCACAGTATTGCTTAAAGGCACAAGAAGAAATGGTCTCTACCATTTGGATGGAGCAACAATTGTGGGAGAGTCAGATTTGGTCACTTAGAATAATAGCAGGTTGTGGCATGGAAGGCTAGGGCATGTAAGTGAGAGTGGAATGAACCACCTTGCTAAGAAAGGATTTCTTAATGAAGGTGGAGTATTCAAATTGGGGAAATGTGAATACTACACTTTTGCCAAGAGTAAGAAACTGCCATTTCCAGAAGGGAGGCACATATCAGCAAAACCTCTAGAATATGTGCATGCTGATCTCTGAGGGCCTAGCAGGACTTCAACTGTTGGAGGAGGAAGATATTTCATGTCCTTGACTGATGACTACTCAAGGAAATTATGGCTCTATGTAATGAAGTCTAAGGATGAGACATTTGAAAGGTTTAAGCAATGGAATAAATCTATGGAACTGGAGAAATAATTAATGAAGTTAAAATGCCTAAGAACTGACAATGGTCTCGAGTTCTTATCTAACGAATCCAAGAGCTATTGTCATGAGAAAGGAATAAAAAGACACACCATGGTACCAGGCAATCCCCAACAAAATGGGGTGATAGAGAGGATGAACGGGGCAGTTTTGGAAAGAATAAGATGTATGTTACTGTCCTCAGGCCTTCCCAAATCATTTTGGGTGGAAGCAACTGTTACTGCTGCTTATCTCATTAACCGGTGCTCATCATCTGCTATCAATCATGAAGTACCTGAAGAAAGATGGATATGAAGGAATGCATCGTATAAGCATCTCAGGATCTTTGGGTGTCAAGCATATGTCCATGTTAAACAAGATAAATTGGAGCCCAGGGCAAAAAGGTGTGTTTTTCTGGGATATCCTAATGGAACAAAAGGTTACAGATTATGGTGCATAGAGCATGGTGAAATATAGATAATCCTCAGTAGGGATGTCATTTTTGATGAGGCAAAGATGCCTTACCTGAAGTCACAAGATAAGAGCTGTAAAAGTCCAATATCTGCAGTAGAAAATAGCAAGACTTAAGTGGAGGTGGAGCCTAATATGGATAAGGAAACTCTCACACAAGTTCAGGAATCATCAGATGAAGAACATGAGGCAGATTTAGAAGATACCTCTGAGCAACCAGATCATTAGGAACTCAGTCAGTATCAACTAGCAAGAGACAGACAAAGAAGAACAATCCAACCTCCAGTCAGATTCAGAGATGATAGTCTTGTTGCATATAGGGCTATAAACGAGCCAAGCTACTCGTGAGCTATTCGATGTTCGACTCGATAAAAGCTCGATCGGTAATTTAATGAACAACTCGTTTATCTAAACAAGCCAAGCTTGAACATGACGATACTCGGCTCGTTAGCTCGTGAACAAGCTCATGAAGGGATTTATCTTAAAAACATAAGATTATTCATTAAATGTCTTAATATTTTATACTATATGTAGTAATATTTGGATTAAGTATCTAATTAACACCATTTAAATATATTTGAAAATTAACTTATGTATTAGGAAAATATCTAAAATTTTAAATAAAAAATTAAATTTAAAAAGCTCGATTAGACTCGGCACTGTATTCGACTCGATTAAAGCTCGATCGATAATTAATCAAATAGCTCGATTAGCTAAACGAGCCAAGCTTGAACAAGACACTATTCGGCTCGGCTCGACTCGATTACACCCCTAGTTGCATATGCTCCCACAGTTGCCTCTGAAACTCTATATTCAGAACCCAAGAATTTACTGAGGCTATGAATAGTCTGGATAAGGATAAGTGGATACAGGCAATGACTGAAGAAATTGAATCCCTTATGAAAAATTTCACTTGGTTCCAGTTGACAGACCATTGAATCAGAAAACAATAGGATGTAAATGGGTGTTTAAGAGGAAGATTGAGATGTTGACCATTGAAATAATGAGGTTTAAAGCTAGATTGGTAGCAAAGGGGTATACTCAGAAAGAGGGGATCGACTGCAATGAGGTTGTCGAAGAAGGTGTGACTGAAACAGTGGAGTTATTTGAAGATCAAGAAGACTTAAGGGAGTATTTTGTTATTTTCTCTTTAAGTCGTGTTTGTAAAAGTTGCAACACGTTTTCTTTCAATACGCTGTCATTTTGCAGCTGATTTTAAGTGAGTTAGTTAGACTCATTTTCTTCTTCCTCAAGTTAGTTATCACTATAGACGAGAGAGAGCTTCTATGTGTGAGTTGTTGTGTAACAGATCTTAAGTTGAGTTTCTTGAGATTGAGCGTTTGTAACTCCAGCGAAGTTTCCAGCACTATTAATAAGATTCTCCTAACCCTCCGTGGACGTAGGCTATTCATAGCCGAACCACATAAATCCTTTGTCTTGGTTATTTCTTGTTGAGTGTGTGGGTTCTGATCGTGCTATCGTCGATCGAGAGTTAACATCTACGATTTGGAGCGGGACAACAACACCTACTACTACACGCTCAAGTAGTGCACCACCATGTATTTTTTAGTGGAGATTCTCCGCCCTAATTTCCTCAGTGGCGCTAACTACTTGGGGCATAAGGGATTTGGAGGTAGGATTTGGAGATTTGCTTGAGAGAAATTAAATTATTGAAGTTTTACTCCTTTTCGTTTCATTTTGGATTAGATATGTTATATAGTAGGTGTTGAATTATTTTTTAATTTGATTCATTTTATTGACTTAACAGCTGAAGAACATTGAAATTTAGTGAATGTATCAATTTATGAGCTATGTTCATTCAGTTTTACTGCTTGAACTTTTAGTTATTTGGTCAAGTAATTATTGTTGTAATAAAAAGTATATTGATATGAAGAAATGTAACGTTTCAAAATTATTACATTTTTTTTTCACGATAATTATTTTTTTATTCATGAGAAATTGTACTTTTAGTTATTTAGTCAAGTAATTATTGTCGTAAGAAAAAGAATTATTGATATGAAAAAATGTAATATTTTAAAATTATTACATTTTTTCACGATAATTGTTATTTTTACTCATTAGAACTTGTACTTTTAGTTATTTGGTCAAGTAATTATTATCGTAAGAAAAAATAATCATTGATATCAAAAAAGTAATGTTTAGAAATAAAACATAAATAAATGAAAAAATAGAAAAAAAAAATAAATAACATGTTGAAAGAAAACGAAAAAAAAAAAAAACATTTAGTGAATTTCAAATCCTGGTCATTATAAGATGAAAGTGATATTTACCCATTGCACCACAATTGCCTTTTTGTATTTATTTAGGAAAACAGTCATTATATATTTTTCAAGCTAGCCCATGATTCGTGACCTGCGCCCAACTCCACCTTGACCCGCCTTCTGCATGTCCCGATTCGTCTCTTATGTGAGACTGAGTGCTCCCATAACCAACTCAGGTTATATACATAAAAAAATATCATTTTTTGTGAACAAAAATTAATATTAACAATCCATTTAGTCAAGAATATCTATCTATGTATCATATTTTTTTTAATTAATAAAATAAGAGTAGTTTACAACACATTTTTATTGTAAGATTAAGGGGTAATTGCCCCAAAATACATTATCTTTCTCCATTTTCTGGAATTGCACATCACCTTTAAAATCCGCCTCATAATACATAACCTTTCTTTTTCTTCTGGAATTGCACATGATCAACCAACCACCAACCGGAAAAATGACGTGGATGCCGGAAATGCCACATATACACGCCGAAAAAAAAAATTAATTGATATGACAGCCATGTAGGAAATTATAATTTTTTTTTCTATTAAATTCGAATTTCCAGAATACAGAATTAAGGCATTAATTTCTCAAATCTCCAATTTTCCCCTAAATCCCCTAGTTTTACAATTTTCCCATTCGCAACAAATTGTCGAACGGGCAGATCTTTATCGGCTTGCGCCGAAGCCGATGGTTGGCCTCCTGACATCGCTGATCGCAACCTTCCATCACTAGATCCCACGAAAATAATAATTTCCCATCAGCCCTGCAGTTTTACCATAATCAACAACACGACAACAATAAACGCATTTAAACCAGCCAAAAAATGATTATATCAACTAAGTTTTCAGCACAGTAGGCCCTGGATAAAGAAAGCAACCCATGCTAAATGCACAATGAATAATTCAAATTGACGGATTGTTCGCTTTAATTGAGTTTGTGGAATCTATCCAAATTAGCAGCTGATGTTAAGGAAAAGATCGCAATCTAGGTTAAATCAACGGCGACACGTTCGTCTCCCTGCCTGGTTCATCCCGTGAGCTAGAGCCTTGGTCGTCGGTTCGTTGCGTGCGTCGAAGCCTTCGCCGTCGGTTCGTGTTGGTGTAATCGCTAGAGCAAGTGTAATCGTAGGAGCTGGAGCCTCTCTTGGTGTTGGTGTAATCGCTGGAGCTAGGGCAATGTGGAGTAGATCGCTGGACGCTAGGGCAATTGTGGAGCAGATCGAAATTCAAGTCTGAACGCTAGGACAATTGTAAAATGGGGGAAATTGTAAAATTAGGGAATTTAAGGGGAAATTGGAGATTTGAGAAATTAATACCTTAATTCTATATTCTGGAAATTCGAATTTAATAGCAAAAAAATTATAATTTCCTCCATGGCTGCCACATCAATTAATTTTCTTTTTCGGCGTGTATATATGACGTTTCCGGCATCCACGTCATTTTTCCGGTTGGTGGTTGATTGACCATGTGCAATTCCAGAAGAAAAAGAAAGGTTATGTATTATGAGGCGGATTTTAAAGGTGATGTGCAATTCCAGAAAATTGGGAAAGGTAATGTATTTTGGGGCAATTACCCCTAAGATTAATTACATTCCAAATTTTGTAATTTTGAGGCCTTAATCAGTGAAGAAATCAATTTACCGGAGCAATTAGTAGTTGCTTTCAACGACATATAAATAGATCTTTACTTTAAATAGAAAGAAAAGAAAGAGAAAAAGAAAATAAGAGAAGTGTAACATTATCTTTTCCGTCTATGATGAAAGAACTTTTACTTTACGTATGTACAATGAACTTTCAACTACTCATTGTTGACAAGCCTAGATCGTTATTGTGTTATGTCCAATTTTGTACTATTAATTATGTATTATTAATGGTATATTACAGCTAACATTATATTATTATTTACATAAAACACTACTATATTGGATAATAAAAAATCCTCGTAACTGTAACTATCACCTAACTCGTCCCTGCGTGTTGAAACTTTCAAAATCATAATTACGTATTACTCCCTCCGTCCACCAATTCAAGGCCTACTTGCTTTTTTGGTCCGTCCACAAAAACAAGGCCTACCTATTTTTGGTAAGTTTTTATTTATTATTTAATCAAAAAAGTCAAAGATTCTTTACAAAAAAGTGGGACCCTTTCTCCACTCAACTAATAAAAATACATTTTTTTCTTAAAAAGTGGGACACTTTCTCTACTCAACTAATAAAAATACACTTTTTCTTAAAACCCGTGTTTCTTCATATAGGCCTTTAATTGATGGACGGAGGGAGTATTCTTTTATGAAAATGAAAGCTCGTTCCTACCCACCATAACGTGCCTTTTTAAAAAATTAAATGGCCAATTATGTATAAAATGGAAATTTCCACGCTGACCAAATATTAGTTATTTTCCTATTTTCTTTAACATTTCGGAATCATTTAAACGACTTCTTTGCCAGGCCAACTTCTAATTCCTATCCAAAGATTTCTCCTATAGTCTATAGGACGTGGATATAATGAAAAATATATTTTAGTGAGAATGTGAGAATCATATGTTCACTATAAAAATTAATGCGTTTGTTATTAAAATTAATGTATTTGAAGAAAATAAAAATTTTGATCCTCCAAAATTTGATCTCAAATAATGCATTCATCCAATAGGATTATGCATTTAATCATAAATCTTGAAATCGAATGATTGAAAATGATTATCCGTTCTCCGTATATAGTGATTCATATTTGAACCTTCTATGTAAATAACCACACCGTATATATACATACATACCTTTTTAATATGGATTATATATTTGTTATTTTACCTCATATATATTTCATCATGCATACGGTATATCAACATTATAAAAATTAATGATGTTACAAGTAAAGATCCAAATCGCAAAGAAATCAATCGTAAAGTATTAAATTTCGGTACGTTTCCATGAGAAATTGACTTAAGCAGACAATTAGTGCGTTAGGTCTAAAAGCCCGAGTGCATGATTGGTCGTATAAAATAGAAGAAACTCCCGCCTACACACTTTATGTAATATTCTACATTTGATTTAGTAAATAAAAATCTATACTATTATTGAAGGTGCACAAAATTATCTTACAGAAATGGACTTTCACTATTAATATTTAATGGTATTCTTTTGTTTAAAATATTTAGGCAGGCAACTCACTACGATGACCGATGAGTGAGGATCCTCTACTGTGCATCTCTTTGTGCTGTGCCATGCTGTGCCCCAAAATAAATTCCACATAAATTCTCAATATTCAAAATATTATCAAAACAGCCCCTCAACAATTTATTAGAATTCCCCCACACTATTTTAATAAAAACCAGAAATTTTTCCATAATTATAAAATCAACAGATATGGCCCAACATGCTTCCGTAACACTTCAAAATAAATCAAAACATAAATCAACATCATACCTTTTGCCGAATGGTCACCTTCAGGAGTCAGTTCTCGTCGCGTTTTACGGACCTTCCGCCCTTCAGGCCTTCGTCCAACCACGCACTCGCAAGAGATGGTTGCAACCTTCCTCCTTCACTGTGTTTCGACGCCAAATACTTTTGTTGATAAATAAAAAGAAAATATTTTTACTCAACCGAAAGTTGGGCTAAAACAAAACGTTAAAAGAGGAATTATAAAATACTTAATTTATTTCATAATAATCTCCCTAAGGGAGGAGACTAACTTGTTTAGCTACTCATTGGTAGCTAATCCTTGTATACATAAAATAAAAAGAAACTAAACTAGGATTGAAAAACTTTGAAAATAAAATTTAAAATACAAAGATAGATTCTAGAGAGAGAATGTGGTGTGTGAAAGAGTTGTGAAATTTTCGATGATCTCTTCTCTCCCGAGCTTGGGTTTATATAGAGGTTTGATCCCTCTATAATTGCTTGGTAGTTGGCCTTGGATTCCTTCTTCGTGGCCAGCTAACTTGGATGGTGACGGCCACCTTCTTTTGTCGGCCATGATTGCCGACACTAGTTAGTGCCTTCACATGGAGTTGAACCTTCCTTTATCCTTTTGTGATAATGGTTGGTGAGGTCCAGCTACTTTTTTCTCTACTCGGCCTTGTCTTTTACTTTCGGTGAGTGGTGCTTTTCTGGTCCCATACTCCATTATTCAGCTGATAATGCTGTGAGGGGCCAGCCTGCAACTTTTCCACCATCCTTTGTCTTCTTTTGATGAGTGGAGCTTCTGTAGAATTACCCACTTCGGTCAGTGGGTAGTTGGCCTCCATTATTATCCATCCACTTTTGTCGTTTTTCTTTTAGTGGGTGGTCCTCCTGTCTTGAGTCACATGACTCCCTTTTCTTTGTCGGGCATCTTACTTTTTTGGTGCCCGAGGTGCTCGTCCGTGTGGAGTCTTGTGCTCCTCATATTCGTCCGACCGGAACTTCTTTTTATTAGGCTTTGGAAAGAAACCTTTGTCGCACTCTGGTTCTTTCTGCGTGGGGCATTCCGCGCAGATATGATCTACCCAATGGCCTAGATGAGCTATGTTGCAGAACTTGTGACGGGTTTCTTTGCTTCCTGCCACCTTGTTTCGCCAGAGTGTCTGCCTCTTTTCTTCGAAGGCCTTCTCTGCGAAGCTTGTAGTTTTTCCTGTCATTGAATTTAACAGGAAAGATCCAAGTCCTGCATTATGAGAGAACTTGAATTGATACTTTACTTTGTCCATCTCCGTGAGACAGACCCATAGTCCCCATGCACGCCTTGTGGAGATTTGATCCTCCGTAAAAGTAGTGACGATGGAGATCTCGTGATCTGGTGCCTTAATTCTGTTTAAGGCCTCCGTATCGGGTCTCCGAAGCTTAATAAAATGAAAAGCTTCATGATTCCCTTTGCCCGCTGGTTCTGGAGCTGCACTAAGAAAATATAACTCCAGGACGTCTCCCCGGTTAAGGGACTGGTTGTTCGACCAAGCATCATAGACCGTCTCTTGGATCCACCTTGG
Organism: Salvia miltiorrhiza; assembly: GCF_028751815.1. NCBI lineage: Eukaryota > Viridiplantae > Streptophyta > Magnoliopsida > Lamiales > Lamiaceae > Salvia > Salvia miltiorrhiza. The sequence continues at coordinate 17,115,218 of NC_080392.1, read as the reverse complement.
TAGACCCTTGATTTCGTTGAATGCTGGCGAAATAGTATAAACTGAGGCTAACGCCCCAAATTCATACCATTCCTTTACCTCCTGTGGATTGGCTCCGGTAGTCATCCAAACACGAGGATATTTTCCTTTGATATCAACCCGGCAGTAATTCGGATTGAGTCCCTTTCTGGTATTGATTTTCTCCCACCTGGATTGGTATATCTGCCAAATAGGAGAAATTTCAATAATGTTAGTATCAATCTTAGATTTGCCTGTCAGCGGCCTAAGACTGATCTCTCCCTCTTTTTCCCCAGAGGTGGAGGGTTGACATGTTGGTTCGGGCAGTGCAGCCTTAGCAACATCTTTTTCTCGAGGATCCGGTTTTGACACCTTAGCCTCAGAACTTGTGCTAGGGGTATTTGAATCCCCTGCTACAGGTAATCCGGCCTGTACGGTAATGCCTGCTTCGATCATGGGAGCCATGATCCCGCGCAGGAGCGGCTTGTGGGTTGCATCATTAAGATTTAACATCTTTTTGATACATTCTCGTATACGGTTGGTTACTTTGGATTCATCATCCATTTGTATCCTTCCCGCTTGTTTGGCATGGAGTAAACACTCTTGCCATTCTTGTTGTAGCATCTCCAGGTTGTCCAGGAGCTGCCTCTGGTTCTCCATGATAGAGTCAACCTCAGTTGGCTCCATCCCTTGTTAAGAAATCTGCAAGAACATTTTGATCAGATTTCAAGATGACAATATCATAATCATAATATTGGCATTCTGCTTGCCATCTAAGCAATCTAGCCTTTTCAGGTTTGGATTCTATCTTTTTTGTTAAGAAAGCTTTAACATTAGTGTTATCAACTTTCAAAACGAATTTCTTAGCAAGTAAGAATAGTGGCCATTTTTTGAACGCCTTTCTAACTGCATAGAATTCCTTTTCGTTGATGTGCCATCGCACAGCTTCACTGTCGGAAAAGAGACCGCTACAGTATCTGCATGGTTCTTCTCCATAAGGGGTGACCTTTGTGAGCACGGCTGCCCACCACGAATCACTCGCGTCAGTGTAGAGGACTAGATTGTCCTCGTCTTGTGGTATCGAAAGCTTTGGGAGATTTTTGCAAATCTCTTTCAACTTTTTCATACCCTCCCGATGCTCCTCCTTCCAGATGAATGGAACATCTTTATTCAGTAGTGGACTGGAGACTTTTCTCTGTTCTGCAAGGTTTTTGATAAACATTCTTGCAAAATTGACAACTCCGAGAAAACTTTGGAGCTGTTTCTTCTCCTTGAGGTCCTCCTGGAAATTCTGGACTTTTTCTACAATATGGTCTTGTAGAATTATTCCAGATTCATCGATCTCAATCCCCAAAAACTCCATCTTCTGGGTGGCTATGACTGCCTTCTTTTAAGACAGCACTAGTCCTTCCTGTTGACAAACATCTGCAAAGATCTCCAGATGCCTGACATGTTCATGAATGTTCTTTGATGCAATACGAATGTCATCAATATAAACAAACATAAACGAAGAATAATCCTTGAAAAGATTATCCATCTTTCTTTGGAATATCTGAGGCGCGTTGGCTAACCCCATTGGCATGACATTCCAGACATAATGTCCTTGTGGAGTTGAGAAGGCTGTGAACTTCTTACTCCATTCCTCCATGCGAATCTGGTAGAAACCTGACTTGCAATCGAACTTTGAGAATACCCTTGCACTTCTGATGCAGTTGATAAGGTGTTCTCTGCTCGGGATGAAGTATCCATCGAACTCAAGAATATCATTAATCCCTTTATAATTAATGACCAATCTTGGCTTCCCTCGCTTGATCTCCCCATGATTTCTCACCAGAAATCGAGGACTGCTGTAGGGTGATCTTTCTTCTTCGATCAGCTTTAAATCAAGATGTTCCTTGATTATACTCATCATATCCTGTTGATCTTGAGGGTTCATCAGGATAGGTCTGAACCTTACGAACTCATGCTCCTTTCCAGTTTTAACTTTTAAGGTAGCTTTGAGCTGGTTCTTGTCCCACCATGCCAAAGGATCCTCGTGGTAACACTTCTGGATTCTTCTTTTGACGTCGGCTATGGACACCTGTTCTTCTTCCTTGATATCTTTATGTGATATCAGGGATACTTTGAGGATTTGAGTTTCTTCCTCGGAGAGATCTGGGAATCCCTCGATTCTGCATTTGAGCAGAACATCTCTGAATCTCCGTTGATCATTCATTTGTGGTCTCCGGAGTCTGCCATCATCACCACACTTGCTGCGGAATTTCAATGTCATTGATCGATTAAAAGCTCATTCGAGCCTTTGCACAATGATCTTGTGGTCACAGTTGGTTGTGAACACCAGCCTCCTGGCTTCATTGTCCTGTGTATACCGCTTGAAGGTTTGCAGAAAATTATTTCCAAATAATATATCTGCTCCGGTATCATGGAAATATATCGGTGGTGTCTTGACCTTGTACCAAGGTGTTTGTCCTGCGCCTCCGATCAATATTTCTGTCTGTTTTACTCCCTTTGATAAGAGCAAAACCTTTTTGGAGAAATCCCTTCCCGCAATTCGAGGTAGTTTTTCTTCAACTTCTGCTGGAAAGACTCCTCGTTTTGCTGTACAGATTCCTGCTCCTGAATCCACATAAGCAGCAAAATATTCTGCTTTGAACCTCTCATATAACATCCCAATAGAGATGTATATCGAGAATGGACTTGTCATCAGATCAGCAACCTCTGTCGGCCGATCGTAATCTCCATTCCACTTGCTTTCCACGACCATGGTTGATATTTGTCGAGGAAATTGCGTTCTAAGATCAGAACGTCAGTTTCTTGTCCGGCTTGGCCTTCAACTTGGATTTCAAAGCCTTCGACCTCCAGAATTCCGATATATCGGTTGCTCTCTGGATTTACCAAATAATACAACATGTTGCAAGGAAACTGATTTTCCTTTTCGGTTGTATTAAATCTTGTGGAAACCCATTTCCATCCTTCGGGACATTTGAGCTTAACCCTCATGTCTGGAACTGGTGTTTCCTGAATCGCCCTTCTCTCATAAGATAGAGAGAAACTTCTTGTTATAGGCCCTAAAGTTAGCCTATTTCCCTGGAATGATAACCTTGGTGCTCCCAATCTGAGACTCTGATCATGGCTCAGCACCTGCTTGTCTCCTACGTCGATGTCGATTTCCCTGATCTGGGGAATCTCCACTCGGTTTGGATTGACTGCCTTGGCTACCTCCTTGAATATTTCTGGAATTTCAATAAATTCATTTCCCAGAAATAATTCTGTGTGATGGAAATTTGATAAGGCATACGAGACTTGATAAGTCAGTGAGTATGGCCTATTTCCTCCCGTCATAAGCTCCTTCTTTTTGTAGTCCTGGTAGAGAGTCAGGGCTCGGCTGAAGGATGAATCCTGTAAATTATAAGCGATTTGTGGATACATCTCGGTTATAATCTTTTTGGCATAGAGATTGCCTGAAAAAGCTCCAAGAACTGATTCTTTGGCATCCCTAATTCTTTTGTCGCATAGTGCAACATCAATCGGTTGATCTGTCCCGAGTGAGAGGGCAAATTTGATTACCAACTGAATCGCTCCAATATGAATCCATTTCATCGTACTTGCGACTTCTGGCTTCATTCTTTTGAGATCCCTCCGTATATCCTCGGCTGGAACAAGTTGGATCTCCACCTGATTGCTTGTAATCTCAATTGGAAGCGCCATTTCTCGGTTGGTAACGCCGAAATAGACATGATGCCTCCTTTTGAATGGACTCAAGCTATGAAAAACTTGATTCAGTCTTCCACTAGAAAACCCTTGGTATGTTTGTACTTCCTTGGTTTCCTTCTTGAGTTTTTTCACGAGCTTCTTCACCACCTCTTCTTGTGGGATCAGAAAATGGCTGGTAAATCCATTCTGATCCTCCTTCTGATTGTGGTAAACCTCGTTCTTTTCTTTAGTCTGACTCGTCTCCGGTTGATCCATTGGTCAAATCCGAATCTTCAGAACTAAATACTTCTTCCTGCTCGTATATACTCTCATCAGAGGATATATCTTCGAACTGATACACGGGTATCAATTCCTGGTGATAGATAGCGTCTTCAATATCCGGTGTGGATTCGAATCTTCTTATCTTTCTTTTCTCGTTGTCCGGGCAATTGGTTGAAATATGCCCCTTTGCACTGCATGTCCAGCAGTTGCAATCTTTGAAACTTTCATTTGTTTTGGCTTGGGTACGCCTGAAAGTCTTTCTTGCCGGGATTCGCTTTTGGGATGAAAACCGGTTCCTTGATGGTCCGCTCCGTTGGCCTGATTTGTAGGAGCGTGCCTTCTGTCTGGTCCACATAGTTCTTGGCTTCCAAGAACTCCTCCTTGTTTTTCTTTCATAGGGTTGATACCTATGTTTCTTTCTGCTCCTCCGTTGATACAGCAACTCAGCTCCAATCTCTGTTGGAAGATCAAGATTGTTGCACATCAATGGAGAGTCTTTATTGAGCTTCCTCAATTTCTTGAGGTTTCTCTGGTCCGCCGCCTTCTGGCACCATTCGGACAGCTTCTTGTGAACGTAGGACATCCGCTTTGATGCACTATCAAGTGGATAATTTCCTGGTGACACGTACTCGTTGATGAGCATTTCCCTCCATGGACTTGGAAACTTTGTGAAAAAGAGGTCCCTGGCGGTCTGATCATCAACTAACCCCATATGAGTATATAGGGTAAAAAGACGCAGAAATTCATCAAGAGCTTTTGGCTCGAGCACCACCAATCTTAGATTGTAAAGTGCCTGTTGATATTTCTTGCGCTTCTCGTCTCCTGACGCCTCAAAGAAACCCATTCCAAGAAAATGGATTTTCACCTGGTGTGAGGCAACATCGAGGATTTCTAGAGCTGATTCATTTTTGAATAACTCGTTCTTTGCCTCGTTTGACGCCTTATCCCAGAATTATTTTACCATTCCGGAAAAGCTTGTCTCGAAGATTTTGATAAATTCTTCTTTATCATACTCCATCGTGGCAATTACAATCTTCATAGCTGAAGTCCAGTCGTCTATGAGAATTTCCCAATCTTTGAAGCTGGCTTCATCAAGGTTGAGAATCAATCCATAGGGGTGGATTGGTTCTAGTGTGACCTTTCCTACAGGTGTATCCTGCAGTTTGGGCCATCTCTTTTTCCTGGTTCGTTGTTGATGAATTACTTTCTCACGAACCCTGTCTCCTCTGGATGATCCTTCGGGTTGATGTTCTTGTTTTGGCATCTCCCCTCCTTGGTTCATCTTCAGATCTACCATATTTAAGTTAGCAAATGATTCTGCTAACTCTTGTAGATCCTCCAATCCGATTCGATCAAGGCTATTCATGAGATTTTCCTTTCATGATTCGGATTATGTCCTCCGGCTGCAACTCCTTGGGTGCTGCATTTACTGGTAGTGGATACGTCGGGTCTTTGGACCATTTATTCCGAATTCTTCCGGAACATGGTTTTCGTCGTTCGATTTTCTCCACCTTCTTCTGAATATCACGCAAGAGGGTTAGGATTTCCTCTTGTTTGAGTGATATTTTACTCATCTCCGTCGGTAGTTCATACAGCTTGACGCCATAGTACTCTACCGTTCTTTGGATCTCCCGCAAGTTGACGTTGTCGGAAGAATTTGGCTCGATCTTGTGGTAGCTTGGATAAGCCACTCCTGCCTTGTCCTTCTGTTCCATCAAGTATGATATTGATGGAGGTAGGCTCTGGCTTGTCTGTTTGCCGATTTGGCCACGACATTCTCCAATAGGGCATCAAGATGCTCCTGGATGTTCGTAATGATTTCACGAACAGTCTCCTCGTCTTCGGTAATGTTGATCATAAGGGATCTCCAATACCATCGTAACTCGCCTAATAGGCGACTGTTGTCTCTCTCCAAAGATTGGAGAGAAATCCTGTATACAAGACATCTCGGACATTCGTCCGGATCCATACAACTTTTTATGGAGTCTCCTCCCACATAGGTTAATCCCATAGGTAAATTATAAAATAAATTACATATAATATAATTCCTCAATTAAAACCCGCTCTGATACCATTTTAGGCGAGGCGGGCGGATCTACAAATTATAGAAATTTTTCTGTGTTCTTTCAGAAATAGGTGGGTTTCTAATATAAAATCCGCAAGTTAAAGGGTTCCAAATGTAAATATTGAGATGTCAATATCAAGGGGTTTTAGGCAAAAAGGCACAGCAGGGGATCCTTTTCCGATGATGGATACCATTGAATTGCTCAAATGAGAAAAAATAAAGTTCAGAAAGTCAATTGAATTATTGAATTTATAACATTTTCAAATAGCAAGCAAACACAGTTAAAGGCACTTTAATATAAAAAATTATTTTAAGATACTTTTTCCATCTATTAATTCATAATCCGTTTTTCTATTTTAATATATTACAAGATATCTTATCGGATGCCAACGGTCAATTATCCGTCGGTAATTACCAACAAAATTTCAATGAGAAATCGACGTATTTTTAAGCCACAACAGACAACGATATCATCGACGTAGATGTCGATGGTAAGTGGTGAAAAAACTGACGTCCTTATTATCGTCGAAAATACCGGCAGACATGCACTGTCAATTTTTTTTTCAAAATGTATGTAATTTTTATTTTTTTTAATAAATACCGACGCATGTGGTCGTACTCGTCGACGATCCTTCTATCACTTCAATTTATCAGGCGGATCAGTTTTTCTCTTTCCCCAATTTGTGCCCTAATTTTGAAAAATCTTGTCGCCTCTCCACTATCGTTGATACCCATTGTCATTACTGCGCTTCTTACCGCCGTTTTATATGTATCTCTATCTCTCTAACCCTTCTCGTTCTCTCTCTCTAAATACCTCTCTTTCTATCAACAGCCGTCGCTGCTCCCGTCCCCCACAGGTCACAGCTGGCGCTTTGCGCCGTCGAATCCCACTATCTATGACTGGTATATGTCTATCTGTCTCACTTCTCTCTCTCTATCTATCTCATTTTCTCTCCTCGTCTTTCTCTAAAACCTCTCTCTCATTCGATAGCCGCTGTCGACTATCGGCACCGCGCGCTGCCTTGCGCCACCTCTCTCTCTTAGTTTCTAGTGCGTGTTATTCTCTTTCTCATGAAATTAATGTAAAATTCAAATTTTATTTTATTTAAATTTTTAATTGGAAAATTATCATGAAAAAAATGATGCAAGATTCTAAACTTTAGAAAAGTAGAAATATAAAATCTTGAAATTTCCACGTATAATTTTAAATAATGAGTGTAATATTGTTAAGTAATTAAAATGGATTGACTAATATTTTTCGATCACCTACTACTCTTATCTATATACTATAATCTAATTAACAATATAATGAATTTATCATTGTATAATATAATAAATAAAATTTTGAAAAATTTACTTCAACATAAAAATAATAATACACTATTACAGTTTAGCGAGTCACGTCAAATTTGTATTGCCAGAAAATGGATGCAGGATACAAGTGATAATTCAAAGTTAAAAAGAATATTTTCGATAATTCATTATAGTGATATATTTATCCTATAATTATTTGTCATTTATCTAGTCTTTTTTTTCCCATGTAAATTGGTACTCCCTCCGTCCCACCTATCCTGAGACCTTTTTTTTGGCACGGAAATTAAGAAAGTAGTGTTTTGTGTGTAGATAAAAAGTAAAAAAATGAATAAAGGGTAAAACTTTTGCTAAATAAGGAAATGTCTCAAAATAGGTGGGACGCCCAAAATAAAAACTATCTCAAGGTAGATGGGACGGAGGGAGTAATACTTATTACTCTTTAGCATTAAATCAAACAACTCAACTTATCCTTGATATCATGGAGCTGAAAATCTTGGCTTCATGTTTAACATATTCCCTTCGTTTTTCTTTCACCTCCTTGTATTTCATCTTCACATCTCTGATAAATTCAAGATTTAATCTCCAACAACATTAGCATTTCAAAACAAATACTACCTTTCTTAATTTTCAGAAAAAAATAACAAAGCATGCATACCTATTGTGGGGATCAATGGACAGAGCTCTGTTAATATCATCTTCAGCTTTGTCTAGATCACATGTTCTTATATATGCCTGGGATCGTCTGAACAAAGCCTTAACGTTGCACGAATCAAGCTCAAGAACCTGTTCCATAGCTTCAAGATTCACCGCAATGCAAGAAATGCACACACAAAAAGAAGTGAATTAGACCTTGGTGCAAAGTCTTGATGCATATTCATACTCTCCTAGCTTCAGCTTGCATGCTGCGTTGTTTAAAAAGCACGACGCTCTCAAAGAGTTTCCCTCAACCTTGTCTTGATGGCTGAAGGAATGGTTGTATTCGACGTAATTTAAGGCCTGCAGAAGAGATGAAAATCAGTACAAAGATATGATGAGAAGAGCTATGTATATATGAAGAGTTGGTTGATCAGATCACGTTCCTTGTTATACTTGTTTGAGGCAAGTTGGAATTTCCCTTTTTTGAAGAGTGTGTTTCCTTCTTGCTTCTTTAATTTGCACATTGCTATTCTTTCTTGAGCATCCATTTTCCAAAAGGGCTTCTCCTGAAACAAGATTTTGTTTCATTTTGATGGAGATTTAGAGTAGAAAATCTTGAATTTTTTGGAGTACCTTAATGAAGTCAATGAGTTTGATTTGATAATGAAATGAAGCTTCTGCAGATTTGATCTTCACTACAGCTTCTTCTCCTTTCCTCATCGTCATTACAGCTCTGTCCAAACCTTCATCGATTTCCTCTGCAGACGACAGACAGCTCGATTTCATTGCTTTTACATTACAAAAAGAAGAAGCTGTAGTGAAGATTTCATGCAATGTAGGAAGACACCTTCTTCTCCACACACATACTCGAGAGGCTCGTCTTCTGATCCACGCCTATCCACAACCGTGCCATCTTCAAGTTTCTTGAGGCAAACCACTGCAGAAAACTGGTCTTGAGACAGTTGGGACAGAAGCAAGAAGATGATTCACAAGTTGAGAATCATCATTCATCGTCACCTCTTGCAAGGGATCCTTCACTGGCACGATCAAATCCCTCGCCCTGCTTCGTGATCTTCTTTAGGACCGTGCTGTCATCTCCTTTGACATCAATGACAGCATTCCATGACACCAGCTCAAGATAGATGATCAGATTTTGATGGGGTGGTGGCATTTCATCATTTCTTGAACTCTGAATTAGGCCATCTAGAAATTCACTAATGTAGTTAAAGAGTCAAATTTTGGTAAGTTTTAGGTGCTAAATATGTAACACTAATCATTGAAAGAAAAAAAGAAAAAAGAAAAGAAAGACATCAAAAGAAGACATACAAGAAAACTTCACAGATAGCTCAGCTTTTTCTCCCTTCCTCATAGTCCTCACAGCTTTACTCATTGCAGGGCAAAGATGGCCTAATTAAAAATATTCAATAAATTTACATTCTTCAAATCAAATATATATCAAGAACAAATGCCAATGGGTTAATTAGACCAAAAATCAAGAATTCATAACAACTCACCATTTGTCAAAGAGAACTCCAACCCTTCATGACATTTGGAGACAACTATCCCATTCTCATCTTTTGCTACATACTTAACTACAACAAGGAAATAATCAAGAATATGAGAGAGAGAGAGGGAGAGGGAGAAAGAGTTTTCAAAGCTAACCAAACACTTCATCAGCTTCATTTGGAGTGGCCCACCCCTCTCCTTCCCTCACAATCTTCTTCATAACACCTCCATCACCACAAACATCCCTAATAGGGCACCAAGAGATCAACTCCACGTCGAAAACTAGAGTCGAATTTGGAGGGACAAAAGGAGGAGAGCCAGCCTCACCATAGGCCAAAACTGGCGGGATTGTGAAGACAGCTCTCTCTCCCTTTCTCATTGTCCCAATCCCTTCATCCCATCCCTTTATCACCTCACCTGTTGACAAAACAAAAAGTCTCTTCACCTCCAAAAAAAATGCGATTTTTCACAAGAAAAACAAAGCACACAAACTGGAGTAGGAAACATACACTGTCCTAATCTGAACTTAAAAGGCCTCCCTCTCTCCCAACTCGAATCCAAGTAGCCCCCTTCTTGCAATCTCACATGGTAATGAACTGAATCAAGAATCAAACAGAGCAATTTAAGAATCAAGAAACTATCCTTAAATCCAAGTTTCTAGAATTCATTCTCCGACTAGCATGCAAAAATGTATTAACATCATATGTTAAACATCAGCACCTTTTTTCCTCACTTTCTTGACACAAAACATTATAATTTTGAAAAGGAAATATTATACCTTCAACTTCATCACCTGGGATTGGAGTTTGCCATGAAATCCCTTTTTGGATAATTTGTTTGCGTAGCTGAAGATTGGTCTCGGGCAAAATTGAGATTGGTTTGTGGCAGGAAATCGCCGCTTCCTTCTCCATTTCAGTTTCGAAATGGAGTTTTTCTAGTGAGAGAAAGGGAGGAGAGATAAGGGTGTGTGTCTGTATTGCATTTCAGTTGAGGATAAGTCGTTAGTTTCCCTCCTTAAATTGTCTTTCAGTTGAAGATTTTTCTCTGTGAAAAATAACTAACTAAAGTGGGAAGCGGTTCGGTTTCGGTTAACTGAATTTACCGAACCGAAAAATTCGATTAATCGAAACAAAAAATGGTGATATGTACTGAATAATGATCCTGATTGAAGGGACGGATCTAAGAATTTAATTAGGACCGGGCGAGATTTCATCGGGTGTTTTTAATGAATTTTTAGTAAAGAAAACAGACCGGGCGACCGCCGAGATTTCATCAAAATATATACATATATATAGGTAATAAAAAAAAATTGACCGGGCGACCGCCGAGGCTGCCCGGCCTCTAGATCCGTCTCTGCCTGATTGGGCTTTGAGCTCCTAAGGACTCTCTCCATTGTGGAGTGCTTTTCCAAAGGAAATTGGATTCGTCATTTTAATCGCTCTTCATCATCCAACAATTATATAACTTCAATTCACGCCCATTCGCTCAGGATACATCAATCGGATCCCCAATAGCTAATTAAACGATCCATGTTATTTGTTATCATAAAAATACTAGCGTCTAATTCGTCGAAATTCGACCGGAATTAGTTTATGTTATTTTTATTTTTTTTTGGTCAAAGTCATGTTAGATGTTAGTAGTTAGTTCCCCATCCACTCCAAGAACCACCTTATCTCTCCATTCACCAAACTCCACCTTATATCTCCAATCACCAATTCGTTCCCAAGAGGGATCGAACCCGGGTCACTTCACTTAAGTGAGGACCCGGTGGCCAGTGGGCTAAGCCCCCTGGTTAGTTTATGTTATTTTTATTACTATAACATATGAAGTAGTTTATATATAAATTATTTTTTTAATTAATTTGATATGATCAAATTAAATTAGTAATACAATATTTGAAATAATAATAATCTTAATCATTTTCGCCAATTAAATGTAGATTGTGATAATAGAAATACATTTTTATATAAATATTCATTTGATGAAGTTTATAAAAAGTTGATGTGGGATTGAAGATTTTAAAAGAAAAAAAAATATGTAAATTTAAAGTATGATATGATGTACGATTGATGTGTCGCATCTGCTGTTAATCGTATAGCGATAATATTTACTCTCTCCGTCCCTCAAACATTTTTTTTTTCTATTTTGGTTCGTCCCAAAATATCTTCCTACCCTATTTTTAGAAACAATTTCACTAATTATTATTCTTACAATTTCATTTTTTGTTGGACTCGTTCTCCATTTTCACTAACTATACTATTATAATTTCACTTTTGTGGGACCCATTTTCCACTTATCATCAAATACATAATTAACTTTTATTAAAACTCATGTCATCCTCTCTTAGGAAGATGTTTGGGGGACGGAGGGAACATTAAGTTTGTTCAAATTCTTTAAATTTGACGGATAAGAAATAATTTAAGTAAACATGTCATCTGAGTATCATATCATATGGACCTAATAAGACTAGATAATCATATGAAGCTCTAAAGACCACATATGACATTTGAACGTCCAAATTTTGAAAACCATATTCTTTGGAGTTTGAAATACCACATCTGAATTTTGAACATCATCTTGTATGGAGCTTAAAGATTATAACTTACTTGTGACTATCATTTTGTCTAGAATTTGTGAAACTATAATTAAGTTATGAGAATAATCTCGTCTCAAACTTTAAACAACATCGTCAAATTTGAAATCACGTTCAATCATATATATATATATATATATATATATATATATAATTAATTATTTAAGTAAATACATCTATATATAAACGTATTATATATATACAAATGTGATAAACTTAAACTAATATTATATAATAAAATAAAATACAAATATAAATCTTTTTAGATATGGAAATTGATTAAAAATTTAGAAAAAAATAAGAATGAATGAAAATTGAAGAAAATTAAAATAGAGTGATTATACGTCGCCACGTAGGATATGATTTATTTTGCTATTATATATAGGATTATACGGCGCCACGTAGATTGGGCATAGGCATGTATTTTATTTATTTATAACATTTAGTTGAAGAATATCTTTTCTAAAAAATAAAACTGACATTTGAATTGATTGCTTTTCGTGGATTAATTTATCGGCATACTTTATTTAAGTTTTAGTAACACTTGGAACAATCTCAATTAAGTGGGTATAAGGATTCATATTCTGGATGCCATCATTTTATTAAGTTAAATTTTTCGGGTGAAAAAAAAGGTGGATTGTGGGGCATGATGAGTTCTTGTTGGTCATTGAGTTTATATATATAAGAAAAGTTGGTATAAGGTTGGGAGGGATTTCAGGCGTTCGAAAACAGACGAATGGACCCTCGAAGTGCTAATGTGTTTTAATTTGGCTGGGTTCCGATAATCAAATGGATATGTAGGATTTATAATTAAATGGATATGTTGGATTTATCTAATAGTTTTATACAATTATTTAATAGTACATACTTTATCTAATAGTTTTATACGATTATTTAATAGTATATATAGAATTTATCTATAAATTTATATGATTATTTAATAATTTTTAAATGTAAAAATTGATTAGAAATGTATAAATAAATAAGAATGAATAAGAATTGAGGAAAATTAGAATGGAGTGATTATACGATGCCACGTAGGATATGATTTATTTTCCTATAATGTAAAAAGAAACAACGTAGTCAACTGGCCATAATGAAGATTGAAAATCAATTTTTGGCCTCTAATCTTAAAACATCAAAATATGGTCATTAATTAGGTGGTATGCCTAATTTGCCCTTTTTACTCGGCTGCTGGGGTGATTGCGCGACCGCTGGATGATTGTGCGGCCGTTGGAAGCTTATGGGTGAGTTGCGCGCTCGCGGGGAAAAGCCAGCGCCTGCTGCGCGAATGACACTAATAGTGCCATAAGTGCCATACGCATCATTTTATTACTTGGTTTTATTTTAGATTTCCGTTGACACTTATGGCACTATAGTGCTATAAGTGCCAAAAGAACCATTTTAAACACTTCCCCGTAGGGTTTAGATGTTCCATTTAGGGTTTAGATGTTTCATTTAGGGTTTAGATGTTCGATTTAGGATTTAGATTATCCATTTAGGGTTTAGATGATCCATTTATGATTTCTTGATTCGTGCCATAAGTGCCAAAATGACCATTTTACTTGGTTTTATTTTGGATTTTCGTTGACACTTTTGGCACTAATAATGCCAAAAGTGCCAACAGAAATTCAAAATAAAATAGTGCCAAAAGTGTCAACGAAAATCCAAAATAAAATCAAAGTAAAATCTTAGCACTTATGACACTAATTAAGGGTAAAAACGTCCAAATCAATAAAAATGGCCAAATTTTATGTTTTTTCAATATGTGGCTATAAATTATGTTTTATGCTTCATTTTGGCTACTTCAAAATTGTACTCATGTAAAAATTGATTAGAAATATATAAATAAATAAGAATGAATGAGAATTGAGGAAAATTAGAATGGACTGATTATACGATGCTACGTAGGATAAGATTTATTTTTCTATTATATATATATATAGATTTGTTCGTTGCAGTATTATATTTATTCTATTTTTCATTCCATTAAAAGTGCTGAGTCAGCATTATACTCCATGTAACCTATAAGAGAGTATCACTTGAAGATGATGTTTAGTCCTATTTTGTGATGATTCTATGAGTGTTTATGAGCGTTATGGGTTTATATTTTTAGTTTAGTTCACTCAGTAGTTGATTGATTTGAGTTTATGCGCTTATTTTGTTGTTTCAGGATTTGATGCTCTAATTGATTAATTAGTGGAAAAATATGGAGTTCGAATTTGGCAGATTGGTCTTAAGAATAATTGTAGTTCATCTTGATACGAGTCCGTAGGTAAAAACAGATCAAAAATCCGACTTGTAACGAGGGAGAACGGGCTAAAACAAAAACATCGCGCAATGCGGTCTGCGCGTGAGCGCGACCCGCTGCCGCTAGGATTTTCAGCCGGCGCGCAAAATCCTTTTTTTTTTATAATTTCCAGCGACCACTGGCTTATTTCAGCGCCCACTCACTAATTTAAGCGCCCAAGTCCCCACGCTCAACACTCCCAGCGACCTCGCCAGCGCGCTCCGATCCCTGTGACCTCACCAGCCCGCACACCAAGTTGCTCAACACACCCCGCGACCTCGCCAACCTGCGCACCAACTCGCTGGAGTCCCCAGCGCTTTCACTAGCCGCATACGCCAGCTCGCTGGATTCCCAGCGCTCGCTGGACTCCACACCAACACCTAGCGGGCGAGTTCCTTATTCTAGCGACTTATCCAGCCGGCGCTCCTTTTCATCACCAGCTCGCTCATTTTCTAGCAATCGCTCGCCAAGCTCACTCGAGCACCCCAGAGGCCGCCTAGGTGTGTTTCCTCATGCCTAGGGTATAAAAGGTTGTTTTCTCATTTCATAGGGGAAACTTTTTCGGACATAGTTCTAGCCATCGTTCCAAACACCAGATTTCCTATCCTAGTTAGGGTTATTACTTTGATTTTCATCCTTACGCCTAGAGTAATTAAGTAGTTAGAGATTTATTTTTCAGTTATCGTCATTACTGTAAGTTTTCATTTATTGCCTAGATAAAACTCTTCGATTTATGATTTCAATACAACATCTACTATTTCTTTTACGATTTAGATTATTGCCTAGATAGTTGATGTTCTTATTTAAAAACCCTAGCGTAGAATTACATGCTATTTCATTACTGCTTATTTACATTTGATTTCTGCCTAGATAGTTTTAAATGCTTTATTTCAATTACGTGCTAGTTAATGGGAGAGAATGTCAGACCCAAAATATTGATTAGAGTGTTTAGGTTTAATTTCTTGTTAATTGTGTGCGACATGAGCGAACGCCCTGTTTAGCCTTCCTTGAGAGTACGACTTGGGTTAGCTTATTCCACTGCAATTGACCTCGTACGATTGCGAGTCAATTCAATAGGTGTTTTGAGTTGAGTCAAATTTTGGCGTCGTTGCCGAGAAGGCTTTCGGCGTTTTATTGTGTTGCTTTGTTTACTGTGTTTATTTTATTTCTTTCTTTTGACTAGGTTATTTTCTCCCTCTGATGCGTTTGATCTGTTTGCTAGTGTTGTGTATGCAGGGTCGCTGAAGTTTAAAAAGAAAATTGGTGCCCTACTTCGACAACATTAATCGGCCTAGTGAAGTGTTTAGAAACCGCGGGGAGGAGTCTAAGTCCAGTTCAAACAGTTCTGTGGAAAAGGAGCGTGAACGTGCAGAAAGTTTTTACTCAGATACCAATCTCGAGGACACTGCAGATACTAACTCTAATTATTCTGAAGAGTCCAGAGGTGATCAAACAGAAAAAGAAGAAGTGTAATCCAATCACGACAGAGAAGAAATGGCAGCAAGAAATCTGCAGTGATGAAAGCCAACCACTATCAAAGTAAGGAGATCCTGGTAGCTTCATTTTTTGTATTGGTTTGGGTGGACTTTAGGAGGTCTCAGGGATGCTCTATTTGGGTGCGGCGATCAATTTGATGCCACTTGACATTTTTGAGAAGCTAGGCAAGAAGGAAGACGAGTTAAAGTACACTGATATGAAAATAGAGCTTGATGATGGCTCTATTAGCAGCCCACGGGGACTTGTGGAAGATGTGGAAATCACAGTGAGAGGGATTAGAGTGTTAGTGGACTTTGTGGTGCTTGATGCGGGCAAAGGAATTAGAGGAGAGAATGGTCATCTTGTTTTGCTTGGCCGACCTTTCATGGCGACCACCCATACTCGCATTGATGTGGGATCTGGAACATTGAGTATGGCTGGGTCCGGTAGATCGGTAACATTCTCAGTTTTTGATAAGAAACTTACTACTCCTAATGTTTCATTGCAGAACTATTCTTATGTTGAGATATTGAATGTTGATAAGGAGGATCACATTGTGCAGGAATTTCTTGATAAGTTGCAGGATGAAGACGACATTGAGCAAGAATTCCTTGCTAACTTGCAAGAGGAAGCGGCCGTTGAAGAAGAATTTCTAGACAAGCTGCAGCACAAAGATGATTTAATGCAGGATGACATTGTGCAAGAGTTCCTAGTAAATTTGCAAAAAGAGGTAGCCATTGAAGAAGAATTTCTGGACATGCTGCAATGCGATGATGATATAGTGCAGGATCTACAATGTGCACTACTGATGGATGAGAAAGAAGAGGGAAGTTTTGAATCTGACTCCCGAATAAATGGAGAAAAGAGATCATTCAGTGCTATGAGCATTGGATGTGCATCAAAAAGACCCACAACTACATTGAAAGATGATGTACTGTCACGGGCACTAAGGCAGCTGAAGTTTCAATCAGACTTTGGTTAAGGGTTCCTTTTAGTCGGTCTGGCGACTCTAAAACTAACGCTGCATGGGAGGCAACCCATGATTTTTTTTTCTTAGTTTCCTTTGTTTCTGTTTTTCTTTTGCTTTGCTTGATTTTTGTTTTGGTTGTGTCCTTGGTGTATGGTGCATGCTCTGTGCTCTTAGGATTGACATCTTGCGTAGATGAGAAGTATGCATCGCAATGTGGAACTCCATTGGCTCATCTTCTTGATTAATATTTCAGGGAAGTGTTTTTCTTACATTATTATTTTAGGCAATGTTTTGTTCTAAGTGTGGGGGGGAAAGCCCTGGTTTTATTGATTTTGGTAAATGTGGGAGAGTTTCTTTTTGTGCTTTATTGGTGGGGCAAATGGTCCCCTTGCATTTAGTGGATGCTTGAAATTGAGCTTGTCTATATTGATCTTTTGGAGATGTTGTTTTCGATGTGATTTTCGGGTTTGTGCCGTTGGTGGTTATTCTTGTTTTTCTTTTATGCATATCTCTTGTTTGGTGAGATGAATTAGAAGTTTTTGTTGCAACACATTTGTAAGCAATTGAGACATGATTTGTCCAGTAGATGCTAGAGGAAGTGTTGTCAGTGTGATTGTCTACGATCTTGTTATGAAGTTTTGTGAATGTTGAAATATTTGACAGCTCTGAGTCTCTACTCCTCTAGTGTTACTATGAGCATGAGAAACCATGTGGGAAGACTTTGGATTACCTCCAAAAGGCTTGATCTCACAAATTATGGCTTAACTGTTGAAAATGAAAGATAAACTTCTTAAGAGAATTGAAAAATGGTGAAGATATAACAGTAAAAACATAAGATAATGATTATAAGGCGATCACATTAGGAAATTCACTTCTAGCGGAGAATTAAGTCTGATCGAATCATTTGTATCATAATGGTGTTGCTTCTTAAAACTTTAAGTTGCTTACACCATTTAAGAGATATGTGTTGAGTGAAAAACTTGAATTGGTTTGTGAATGTTTGGTTGGAATTGAGCATTGTTGAACCATCTCTTCGTTTGATTCTTATGGATTTTGCTTGAGGACAAGCAAAAAACTAAGTGTGTGGGGGGGGGGGGAGGGGGAGGAGGGGTTGTTTAGTATTGTTTTGTGATGATTCTATGGGTGTTTATGTGCGTTATGGGTTTGTATTTTTGGTTTAGTTCACTCAGTAGTTGATTGATTTGAGCTTATGCGCTTATTTTGTTGTTTCAGGATTTGATGCTCTAATTGATTAATTAGTGAAAAACTATGGAGCTCAAATTTGACTGATAAGTCTTAATAAGAATTTTAGTTCGTCTCGATACGAGTCCGTTGGCGAAAACGGATCCAAAATCCGACTTATAACGAGAGAGAACGGGCCAAAACAAAAACATCGCACAATATAGTCCGCGCGTGAGCGACCCGGGCCGCTGGGATTTTCAGCCGGCGCGGAAAATCCTTTTTTTGATAATTTCTAGCGACCACTGGCTTATTTCAGCGCCCACTCACTAATTCCAGCGCCCAAGTCCCCTCGCTCAACATTCCCAGCGACCTCGCCATCGCGCTCCAATCCCTGCGACCTCGCTAGGCTGCGCACCAACTCGCTGGAGTCCCCAGCGCTTTCGCCAGCCACCTACGCCAGCTCGCTGGATTCCCAACGCTTTCACCAGCGCTCGCTGGACTCCACACCAACACCCAACAGGCGAGTTCCTTATTCTAGCGACTTATCCAGCCGACGCTCCTTTTCATCACCAGCTCGCTCATTTTCTAGCGGTCGCTCGCCAAGCTCACTCGAGCACCCCAGAGGCCGCCTGGGTGTGTCTCCTCATGCATAGGGTATAAAAGGTTGTTTTCTCATTTCATAGGGGACACTTTTTCGGACGCAGTTCTAGCCATCGTTCCAGACATCATATTTCCTATCCTAGTTAGGGTTATTACTTTGATTTTCATCCTTACGCCTAGAGTAATTCAGTAGTTAGAGATTTATTTTTCAGTTATCGTTATTAATGTAAGTTTTCATTTATTGCCTAGATAAAACTCTTAGATTTATAATTTCAATACAACATATGTTATTTCTTTTACGATTTAGATTATTGCTTAGATAATTGATGTTCTTATTTAAAAACCCTAGCGTAGAATTACATGTTATTTCATTACTGCTTATTTACATTTGATTTCTGCCTAGATAATTTTAAATGATTTATTTCAATTACGTGCTAGTTAATGAGAGAGAATGTCAGACCCAAAATATTGATTAGAGTGTTTAGGTTTAATTTCTTATTAATTGTGTGCGACACGAGCGAACGCCCTGTTTAGCCTTTCTTGAGAGTACGACTTGGGTTAGCTTATTCCACTGCAATTGACCTCGTACGATTGTGAGTCAATTCAATAGGTGTTTTGAGTAGAAAATCCTTAAAATTACTATTATGCTTGTCTTTTAATAGAAAATGCTTAAAATGTATGGAATGCCCCAAAAAAAATTGTTTGCTATTATTATTATGCTTGTCTTTTATTATTATTTATTCTAGCTTGTAATTTATTGAAACTATATAATATATGAAAATGTTGTTCGTTATTATTGCTATTATTGTCTTTTAATAAAAAAGAATGCCTAAAATGTACGAAATGACAAAAAAAGAAGTTTGTAATGTATTGAAATTAATTTGTAATATATTGAAACTAAATAATCTATGAAAATGTTGTTCTTTATTATTACTATTATCCTCGTCTTTTAATAAAAAATGCCTTAAAAATACAGAATGTCCAAAAAAAATTTGTAATGTACATTGAAACTAATTTGTTATATATTGAAATTATATAATTTATGAAAATGTTGTTCTTTATTACTACTATTATGCTCGTCTTTTAATAAAAAATGCCTTAAATATACGAAATGTCCAAAAAACAAAAAACAAATTCTCGGGGACTACCGCTCCCGAACCCCGTACAAGTTCAGCCCCTTTCTAAATTAATTCCTGGCTCCGCCACTGACGGCCGCTGTCATAATTATGCATATAATTGAACACAAATATACATAAACACATATATGTATAGTGTTGAATAGAAATATCAAATATGCATGGGACTATCCATCTGTCAGGTGCCTCTCGTCGCTGATCATTTGACGGATCACATGATGCAATGTTTTTTGGCTGGCGATGTTCTTATTATGACTCAAATGCTAACCCATTGTATCCAATTTTTTGAAGCTTATGATTCTCCTGAAATAGCAACTACACGTGCTGGGAGTTCTCTGATTCGCGATGCAGATTACGGGATATTGGTGTAGCGGACTGTGAGACGCGTGAGTGTAATTGAGGCAGTGGTGTAAGTGATTACAGTTTGTTTGTATGGGTCGACGCTGGGTATTAATAATTTTTTAAAGGGATATTGTGGACATTTCTCTATAATTCCATGAGAATATTGTGTGATATCAAACAGCCACAATACAATTTCGCTCCAATAACGTTCGGCTATCAAACACCGAACCCACACAGCTTTTCCAGCACAAATCCAATAACCTTTACTTGGGTTTGTGAATATGTTGTAAACTCAATTAACTTTTCAAACATGCACTCAGAGGGTGTTTGGCTAAACTTATTTTAAAGAGCTTATAAATTCTTGGAGCTTATAAAATGTTTCAAGAGCTTATAAAATATAGTTTCTTAAGAGCTTATAAGTTGTCAAAGCGTTTGGATAATTAAGCTTATAAGCTAGAGAGAGAATTTTTAATTAGTAAGAGATAATCTTTGTTAGAGAGAAAAAATCGAAAAAAAATAAAATTAGAATAATATATGATGCAAATAAAAAATCATAGTTAAGTTATTTTTGTAAAATGAGTGTTGCTTATAAGATAATGAGAAAATAAGTTGGGGTAGAGGAACTTATTTTTTGGGGAGCTTATAAGCTCTTGGAGCTTATTTTTACAGCTTATAAGCTATTTATGAGCTTATTTTGCCAAACACTTTGAATGAGCTTACAAGTTTCTAAACAGCTTAGAGCATTCACAGTGGGTGACTCGATGGGGTTACTCGAGTCACCCACTCATCGAGTAAGCCCACTGTGGCGAGGCATTACTTGAGGCCTACCCGATTTTTCGGGTAAGGCCTGATCTCCTTGTTTATGAGCGCGTGCG
The DNA here is from genome assembly GCF_028751815.1 of Salvia miltiorrhiza. NCBI lineage: Eukaryota > Viridiplantae > Streptophyta > Magnoliopsida > Lamiales > Lamiaceae > Salvia > Salvia miltiorrhiza. Next base: position 17,094,261 of record NC_080392.1, on the reverse strand, counting down.
CCACATGCGCTATTAAAAAAAAATCGAATTCAATTTGTAAACGGCTCTTTTGGCTGACTTTCAAAAATTTTTTTGTTTCTTTTCGGTCATTCGATCGTTTTTTTTTTCTTTTCTCTTTTATATATACTCCCTCCCCCATTTTTCATTCACCAACACATTTTCTGCCTTTCTCTTCCTCCTTCTCTCTCAAATTGTTGCAAAAATGGATTCATACAATCCCAACTATTACGATCCAAATTGGGTTCCCGACCTCTCTAGCGACTATCATCCCGATTTTTCGGGTTTCAACTTGGAGAAGGAGCTCTCAAGCGGCGAGGAGGAGGCACCGCCCGCCCATAGTGCGTCGAAGCCCAAGAAAGGAGGGCGACAGAAGACGGTGGCCTTCAAAGAGAAGGGCCCGACGACGGAGGAAGGAAAGAGCCCCCGTCATACCTACACCCCCAAGGAGACGAACCTCATTATCCGAATTTGGACGGAGGAGACCAACGACGCCATCCGGGGTGTCGACCAAAGGGGGGAAGCCTTTGGCAACGGATTCTCGACCGGGTGAACCCCCTCATCAGCGCCAACCTCAAACACCGACAAATAAAAGGACACTGGGCCCGAGTGAGTGCGGATGTGAGGCTATGGGAAGCTATTTGGATGGAGACGCGCAACAAGTGGCCTTCCGGCCATTCTGACGACATGCTTCGAGAGAAAGCCCAAATTCTCTTCGTCTCTAGGAGCAATTCCAGCCCCTTCAACTACTGGAATGCATGGAAGCTTCTCCGGATCAACCGGAAGTTCAAGTCTATGTACCTCGAGGGAGATGTGCATGCCTCCAAGAGGACAAAGACGTCAGAGACGGGCGACTTTACCACCTCGGCGTCAGGCAAGGAAATCACGTATTCCCGCCCCGTTGGAAACAAAGCGGCGAAGGCGGCGGCGAGAGCGGCAAAGGGGAAGGGGAAGGCATTGGCATCGCAAGCCTCAAAGGCTCCATCCGAATGCAAGGAGATGTTGGATAGGTCCGACGGTAAGATCACCCGAATCATGGAGATGTACGACCAAAAGAACGCCCTCAATAGGGAGATCCATGACGATCGGGTCATGTTCATGAAGACTTCCGACATGACTCCGGAGCAGCTAGAATGGCACAAGGAACGGGTGGCAGAGATTCTAGCTAGCGAAGGGGCGGTAGAGACTAGATAGATTTTTATTATGTAATCTTTATTTATGTCTTTAGGTTTTTTTAAGTATTTTTAAATTATGTCTTTAGGTTTTTTTTTAATGTAATTTGTAGGTTTTTTAAATTAATGCAATTTAAATTTGAAGTAATTTGTGATATTTAAATTTGTGCAATTCAATTTAAATGAAAAATACAAAATCAAAACTAAAAAGATCAAGTAAGAGATCAAGTCATCCCACTGTGGCCTCCTTATTCATTGTGGTCCCCCCCTTTCTATCAAGTAAGCTATCTAATCATCCCACTGTGGATGCTCTTATAAGTTGTTTTAAAGAGTTTAGAGCATGAGTAACGCATTACTCGAGTACGAGTATTGCACTCGAGTAGGCGTTGCAAGTGAGTGTTACTCGAGTGCTACTCGAGTTATCGAGTATGCACGAGTAATTTTAATTTTTTTTTTAATTCTCTTCTCCTTTTTAAAAATTTCTCTCTCCTCTTTAAAAACTAAAAAAATCAAGTAGGCTATCAAGTAACCCCAATGCAGCACTACCTACTCAATAACACAACCACTATCAAGTAGGCTATCAAGTAAGCCCATTGCGGATGCTCTTATAAGCTCAGTCCAATACCCTCTTAGTTAACTATATGTCATTTAACTTCAATATTCGATGTGCATCGCACGAGTGAGCGTAGCTATAGAGGTGAATTTGTGATTTATAATGTAGATTAATTTAATAAATAAAATATATTATCAGTATTAAGTAACTTGTAGTACGAATTTACGTGGGAAATCGCTGGAGTATAATTAATTATGCGGCTCCTAAAATCAAATACTAGCTTTCACCACTTTTGTTTGGCCAATAATTTTATTTTATTCCAGTTTTGTGTTTCTACTTTGATTAGTTTCCTTTACACTTTTTCTTCCAATTTTCTGCAGAGGTCATGCAATTATAAATACATGAAAATTATTTTTGAATACTGAATTTTAGTTCAAAAATTGTTTTAATTAAATAGTTGTTACTGTGTAAGAATTGGATCCAAAATATTAATTTCTAAATTAATTAATGAATTTTAAAACGTGACATCAAAATTGACGACTCTAGCTAATTCTGTTTTTTTTTTTTTTTTTTTGAAAAATTGACTACTCTAGCCAATTCTTGAAATCATTAACGGTAGTTACGGTAGTTTATGCAAATTATTCAACTCTTCAAGATCAATATAGTAACATCTTATGAAGATAAAGTTTTATTTCATATAGAAACAATAAAACCATATTACGTCACATACTCAAAAAGAAGAAATCAATCAAACCATGCGATTCATAAGTGGGATTCTGAATCAGACATTTGCAAAATTGTGTATTCAAAGTGGACATATATATGGAAAACCACTATCACCAAATTCCCACTATAGTTTAAGATTTTCTAAAAAAAGAGCTATTTGCCATCCATATCTATTCGATATATAAATTCCACATTACAACCTCAGCAATGCACTCTAAATTACAAAAAAAAAAAAAAAAAAAAAAAAAAAAATCCCAAATCAATATGGGAGGGAAAAAAGGTTTAAAAAATGAACTAAAAGATGGAGATTATCTACGTTATTATTATTATTTTTTTTTCTAGGTGCTTCAATTAAATTTTATGTTGATTCCGCACTAATTTCAGCTGCTGGAGACATTAATCTTGTTCGATTGATTTTTCTGAATTCCAACATGATTGGCTTCAATATCTTGAATCGCTGCTGTCTCATTTTGAGTGTAATCCTTTATTGGTTCAAGAATTTCCTCAGCCTCCTTCTCTTTAAATTCTTTGTATTTTCCCCACAACACAGAATACAATCCAATCACAATCAAGACTGCTCCAAGAGCCCTGGATTCGAAAGAGAGAGAAACACAACAAATTAATAGGAGTAATATAGTTTAATTTGATTATTAGGTACTAAAAAAGTAAAGGAAAATAATATAGATAAATACCCTCCAACATAAATCTTCTCAGACAAGAGGAAAGAGCCCATGATGGCTACAATCACCATCATCAATGGACTGAATGCTGTGACAAAAACAGGCCCCCTTTTTTGCATCACTATACCTTGAACATAGTATGCAATCCCCGACGACACGATACCCTGTACCACCATATTTTTATTTCTCCAAAAAAATTAAAATAATCATCGAGGTAGAGAGTGAGCTCTTCTCTTACAGCATAGGCAGCAGCTAACAAATTCATGTCCCACCCAATAGTCCAAGAATTTGGTTTGTGTTCCATCACATATGTGACAGCAATAGATTGAAGTGTGCCCAAGAAACACACAATTGCTGTGAGAGATAGCTGGGCTGTGTACTTCCTCAATGTGATAGCCTATGTAACAATAGTTATTTATTAAAAAAATATACTATAATCTTGAAAATTTGGGAGAATAAAATAAAACATTACAACCTGAAGGATGAAGAAAGAAGCCCAAGCAAAAGTTGCAATGATGAGAAGGATTGAGCCCTTAACCCAATCCTTGTCAGCATCTTCTTGATTTGGGACAGGAACATTAGACTGCGTAGGATGAATGTAGTTTGACCACACCATGTTTATCACATGCCCTTTGTACAATGTCATCAGCATAGCTCCACCAACTGTCACTATTGTTCCCACCACCTTTGCTTGGCATCTCACCTTCTTCATGTCCACCTTCTCCATCCTAAATTAAATTAAACTAAATTAATCGGGTGTATTTGAACGTTAATTAAATTAATCCAGGTATGTATTTATTGGAAAATGAAATATGGTTGGTCGACAGGGGCGGATGCAGAAAAAATCACTATTAGTGCTATATTTTCTAAATTTTGAGTTTCAGATTTCGAAAAAATAATTTTCCTACGATTTGATTTGGTACTTATGAGGGCTATTTTACAACGTTTACGGAAAAAACCAATAATTTGATGATATTTAAAGATTTTTTTTTTAAATGGTGGGGGCTTAAGCCCCCTTGTACGTACCTGCAGAGTACTGCCATGACGAATGTCATGGCAGGGAGCATGTTGCTCATGGCACATGAGAAAGTTGGGGAAGTGAATTTCAGTCCAGCATAGTAGAAATTCTGATCAATCACAGGCCTATTTTCAAGACAATAACAAACAAGAATTAACTCAAGAGAAATAATTAAAATTATAAGCAAAAAAAAAAAAAAAGAACTCACCCAAGAAGCCCAAGAACAAATAGCTGCATAAAAATGGTGAATGTGATCTTTGGTCTCACCTTCCTGTTTCAAAATATATACATATATATAAAATAGGCTAGTACAATATTAACTAATTAATCCAATGTTATTTATTTTTGTGTAAGAAAAGAGACAATTAATTAATTGATACCTTTCGAGAATGAGGGCGAAAGGAGCAATGACAGCAGTGGCAAAGGCATGTCTGTAGACAACCAAAACATAGTGGCTCATGCCTCTGTTGAGAGAAACTTTGGTAATGATATTCATTCCAGCATACCCAAATTGTAATGAAATCATGGCTATGTAAGGTTTAGCCTTGTCATAAAAATTACCAAGGCAACAACAACCTTTTCCTTCCATTTCTCTCTTTTTTTTTCTTTTGTTTGAGCTGGAAGAGAAGTGTGTTATAACTTCTTCTAGTAGAGAGGAAAACACTATAATTGATTGTGTTTGTCCTAAGGAATGGGTGTTAGGAACTAGGGTATTTATAAGCACTTTTGGGGTGGGTGGGTGGTGGGATTGGGTTGGGGGTGCTATTTATCTAGTTTATAGTTTTTACATTAATTAGTGTTTTAGTTAGCTTGTATTTGTAATTTTCTATCGTTACACCCGAGTCCTGACTATTGTTCTCTAGATCTTACTATGTTGGTTCACTCCAGAATCAACATGAATACATGGTGCATCTGTATTCTAAACTAGAATAATTATTGAAACAATAGGGTCAAATGGCCCTATTCAACATACAACATCAAATTTTATTCATCATGTGAAAAAACATAAATTTTGGCCATTTTTTGTATGTCATGACTATTCTACCCTTCTCTCTATCTCCTCTCTCTTTCTCATCTCCCTCTCTCTCTCCAGCGGCTTCTCTCTCTTTCTCATCTCCCTCTCTCTCTCTCTCTCTCTCTCTCCAGCAGCTGCGCAGCAGCGGCGCCGAGCTTGGAGAATTCGTCGGAGCTCTCGCGGCGGTGGTGGAGGAGATCCTCTCCCTCTCTCTCTCTCCAGCGGCTGTCGCTCTCTCCTCTCTCTTTCTCATCTCCCTCTCTCTCTCTCCAGCGCGCGGCGGCGGCAGATCTGGTCTGATGAGGCGGCGGCGGTGGATTTGATCTGATCGTTGCGCCGCCTTCTCCATCGGCAGATCTGATCTCCTTATCCTCCGATTTCAGCCATGGCAGATCTGATCTGATCTGTGTGCTGCACGTATGGCACTTATGGCACTATTAGTACCATAAGTGCCATAAGTGCACACTTCCCCCTAGGGTTTAGATATTCCGGTCATTTAGGGTTTAGATTATCCATTTGAGGTTTAGATGTTCTATTTAATGTTTAAATTATCCATTTAGAGTTTAGATATTCCATTTAGGGTTTAAATGATGTTGTTGTTTCTGTATTTGTGCTGCACGTATGGCACTTATGGCACTATTAGTGCCATAAGTGCCCAAAATGATTATTTTACTTGGTTTTATTTTGGATTTCCGTTGGCACTTATGGCACTATTAGTGCCATAAGTGCCAACGAAAATCCAAAATAAAATCAAAGTAAAATCTTGGCACTTATGGCACTAACAGTGCCATAAGTGCCTAACCCGACCCGTCACGCGACCTGCGTGCCTGATCCTACCCGGTCCGCCTCATTAAGGGTAAAAACGTCCAAATCAATAAAAATGGCCAAAATTTGTGTTTTTTCAATGTGTGGCCATAAATTGTGTTTTATGCTTCATTTTGGCTACTTCAAAATTTTACTCATAATTATTACGAATAAATTAATAAACCTCAATTACCTATTAGTTAATCATTAATAGTTATTAATTTATTAATATGAACGGTCGTATTCGTGCAAGAGTTTTGGCGTTAATATAATAGGCTAATTATAGTTTATGCATAATTTTAAAAAGGGTGATGATATTTGGACACCTGGCAAAAACCGGGTTTTTTTCATTCAGCTCAAATGGGGCGGTTGTTTGTGATGTTTGTATTTACTAATTTATCCTTTGTTATTGTATTGTATTTTTCGTTTGTTTTTGTTTCCTGTTTTTTGCATATTTTTTTTCCTTTTTTTTGTTTTTTTCCCCTTATTTTTCGGTTATTTAATTATGAAAATTATGTAAATCATATATTTAAGGTTTATATGATTATTTATTCCGAAAATTGTTTGATTTATTTGTTTCAAAATTTTATTATTGATTTGTTACCAATAATTCATGGGTTTTTGTTAAAATAATCCTAGATTTGTTTGTAGCTATTTTTTTTTTCGAAATTAATATTATTTATTTATTTTTTTGAAGATTATATTATTCAATTTTCTATGTATTTTCATTTATTTTTTTCCACATAATATTACAAGATTTTTTTTTCTTACAAATTCAGTAATTAATTTCAATTAATTAATTCTACTTTATTTCATTGACTATAATTATTTTCGACTTCGTTACTCACACAATACTATATTCATTTTTTTTAATTATATTACATTTAATACTTTATTATAATACATTCAAATAAAGTATATGTCAAATAGTTTTGCGAGCGAATCCAATCATATGATTCATATTTTTTTGTATTTTATTTTTAAAATTCACTAATTAATTTCAATACATTGCAAAATTCCATCGTATAATACATTGTTTCTCATTCAAATATATGTTAAATAGTTTCGCGGCCGATTTCCAATCGTATGAATAATTTCACTTTATTTTATTTATTTTTATAAAATATTTAATTTTCAAATTTTCAACATTTATATTGCCCACATATATATTCCTTCATTTATAATATATTTAATTTTTAAAAATGTCTTCATTTACTTGGCCAACATATATAAATTCCTTCATTTTTAATAAAATTTCATTCATTATATATATATATATATATATATATATATATATATATAGGGTTAGATTCAATGAAAAATGCCTAAATATATATATATATATATATATATATATATATCTTATACAATTCACTAATTAATTGAAATTAATTAATTAACTTTATTTGATTGAGTATATAATTATTTCGACTTTATTACTCATACAATAGTGGTTCATTTAGTTATTTGGTGTGATTTTGCCACGTTGAGGTAGTAAACAGCTCTTACCCTAACTATAGGGTCCTGTACGCGATAGAGACTCCATCGATAGGGGGAAATTTGGTACTTAACCCTATATTAAAATAAGGTATATGTTACATAGTTTTTCGAGCGTATGATTCATTTTTAAATTTATTTTTTTCCATTACTCACACTATAGTAGTTCATTTTTGTATTATTATATTACGTTTAATAAAATATATGTTATTTAGTTTTCAACTTCATTATTTACACTATAGCAGTTAATTTTCTTATTATCAAAGCGACTTCAATAATATATTATAATACATTGTCTTCAAATATTTGTTATATAGTTCTCCCAGCAAAATCCCATCATATGATTGATTTCATTTAATTTTTTATTTTCAAATCAACTAATTTATTTCAATTAATTAATTCAACTTTATTACATTGAGTATAATTATTTATTATTATTATTATTATTATTATTATTATTATTATATCGCGTTTAATACTAAATTATAATTCAAGTATATGATTATTTGAGTATAATTATTTTGACTTTGCTATTCACACTATGGTAGTCAATTTTCTTATTACTGTATCAATTACAATACTATAACATACTATTTTGTCTTCAAGTGTATGTTATATAGTTTTCCGCGTAACCTCCCTACATATTTTTTTTTTCTTTTCTTTCAAAATCACTAATTCTTTAAACTTTATTTCATTGCGTATACTTTATTTTTTTTAATTCACAAATTTATTTCAATTATATTATTCAACTTTATTACATTGAGTATAGTTATACGAGTTCATTACTCACACTATAGTAGCTCATTTTTTTTATTATTATATCGCGTTTAATACTATATTATAATACATTCAAATAAAGTATATAGTTCTCCGAGCAAAATACCACCGTATGATTCATTTTTATTTTTATTTTCAAATTTACTAATTTATTTCAATTAATTAATACAACTTTATTTCATTTACTATAATTATTTCTTATATTATATCGCGTTTAATACTATATTATAATTCATTGTATTCAACTATATGTTATATAGATTCCGATAAAAATATCTGCGTATGATTGACTATACTTTATTTTTGCTTCCAACTTAAATAATATTTCAATTATATAATTAAACTTGATGAATGTTGAGTTTAATTATTTCGACTTCAATACTATATTACTAATATATGGTCTTCAAGTATATTGTTATGTTAGGTCCTTGAGGGTATCGAATAGGTGTATGGGGGGAGGGGGAATACACCTATAGACTATTTTAAATCGAAAACAAACTGACACAACCTTTTTCAATAAAATAAGTTTAGCAAAACTTAGGTTGGCGACTGATACCGAATACTTTTTAGTAAAGAGTTATCAGTTAAGTCAAAGACTTTAACTGATACACGTTAGGTCACACTGACAACTTCACTGGGCTTGTGCTTACGGGTGCACAGCAAACCTAAACAACCGAAGATCCAATCTTTAGTACCAACACACTAGGTTAGATTTCTCACTCTTAGCTTCACTGAGACAAAACTATGTCTTTCCGCAAAGACTAAGATCTCTCGGAGTCAGAACACTGGTCTGAACTCCTCTCGGCTCAAACTCTCGATTCGATCGGTTGAAAAGAGGTTCGAAAACTTGCCAACTAGATTACAAAGAACATGTTCTCTGTAATCAGTTATGTTGGGAACCTTGAGGAATATCCTAACCCTTGTTTTGATGATACCAAAATTCATAGGACTTAAATGTAATAGACTAGAATCGTTTTGAACTCAAGTGTTAGAGTTCGTTTCTAGTTTAGCTTGCGGTGTCGAAGACTGAAGACTGAAGACTGAAGAACGAAGACTGAAGACTGAAGACTGCAGATACCAACTGAAGTATCAGTTGAAGAATCAGTTGAAGACTGATTATTTAATGCGCGCAATGGACTGATACTAAAGTCAAGTATCAGTTGAACATTCCTCTTAGGACTGATCTTCCAACGTTCAGAGGAAGCCAGGTACGCACAAGTACAACCGCATTAAATGCAGAGATCTCAGAATATCTTATCTCTGCAGAGGTCATTCCTATCTGGTGGTAACTTTTCAGAGACGTCACATCTCCTGTCCATCAAAGAGAGCCGTTTCCACACAGACAAGGAACCTCGAAGATTGAAGCCTCAGCCCAAATTCGAATTGCTCTCCAACGGAAGAAATCTTGAGGACGATATACGCCAACGGATCTATTCAAGAGTTCTCCTACAAATAGCGCTCGAGGATCACTTCAACCTTCACCGATTCAACGACATAAGCTGAAGCTCTGCCAAAATTGCTACTCAGCCTAAAGCTTAACCTCCCCAAAGCTTGAATCGAAGAAGAGAATTCCAAAGCCAAAATCAGTCACTGCTGATTACATACATTCTCTTAGACCCTAGGCACATATCTGTTTACCCAGAAGCCAAAGGTCAAACTTGCTTCAAAGAACTTGTTCTTTGTAAGTATAGTTGGCACTCGTTCAAACCTCCCCCCATAAGAGTGTTTGAGTGGTTCGGACTTCAGGAAGGTACTCTGAACTCTGAGTGAAAAGTCTGAGCACGAGGTGTGCTTAGCAGGGAAATCCTACGCGAGGTTGTGTGGGTGCTGAAGAAGGGTTTTCTTCAGTTCACGGTTGTGTGCACCAGGCAAGCACACGGGTACGGTTTGCAGTGCACCAGTGAAGCACTTGCGGAGTGGATTGTTGGTCTGATCAACCAACCGTGGATGTAGGTAAGGGTTTTTCCGAACCACGTAAAAGTCTCTGTGTTATTTACAGTTTTCAGTTTTACATTCTTACTTGTGCTATTTCAATTGATAAAACTGAACACTGACTAACAGCAAAGAGAAACCTTAATCCAACAACCTGCTCCACCGAGGCTATTACGAAACTAAGTTTAATTTCCGCTGCGTATGATATCGATCTGACTGAACTATCCTCTGATAGTCAGGAAGAGTGATATCATCTCTATTTTAGCAAACACGACTGAAGCCCTTACTTGCATCAGTTAAGTTCAAACAACTTAACTGATAACTCATTACTGAAGAGCTTTCAGTATCAGTCGTCAACCTTGTTGGTCAAAACTGATTTCAGTAAAACAGGAGTCCTTGTTTGCGTGCAAAGTTTCGTTTTGATCTCTGACTGAGATCCCTCTGATTGAGGTCAGTAGATTAAGTTAAAAATAACCTAAAGGTATTTCCCCCCCCCCAATACACCTATTCGAGACCCTCAGGACCTAACAATTGGTATCAGAGCAGGTTGTTCGCAAGAACTATCTGCATCTGACTAGGTTCTATTTGATTTAGATCATTTTTCTTAAAGGTCTCGAAAAAGTTTTACTCTTTCTTTTTGTGCTTGCTATTTGCTCTATCTGCTGTTATCTGTTCTCTCTTTTTTGATGGAGACTAACCACAGTAGATTATCTTCTCTACCTATGTTTAGTATTGAAAAATACGACATATGGAAGTTTCAGCTTGAAAGCTTCCTCACCGCCCAACATTGCCGAATGTGGGAAGTCATCACCAGCGGACCTATAACCATCACCGAAGTTATCAAAAGGGTTCCTGCTGATCTCCATCAGGATCCTTACGATGAGATCCAACCCAAGTCAAAGGCAGACTTCACCACAGAAGAAATGAAGCAAGATGAGTTAGACAACCTCGCCAAAAGCATCATCTCCGGCACCGTTCCCGACAAACATGTCATGAAGATCATCAAGTGCGGAACTGCAAATGAGATGTGGGACATTCTGGAAAGAATGTGCGTAGGTTCCGAGGAAATCAAGGAGAATAAGCTATCAATAGATTGCCAGAAGTTCGACTCCTTCCTCATGCTCAAGAATGAATCTGTCGAGGAAATAGAACAAAGATTCAATCTTATCTTGAATGAAGTTCAATCCATTTCCAAAGACAAATACACTCAACGAGAAATCAACCTGAAGATTCTTCGAGCACTGCCACGTGGAGAATGGCAGATCTACTCAGTCGCTCATCAGCATAAGCCAGGATTCAGTCAGCTCCCGACAAACAAGCTTTTCTCCGATCTCATGGCAAATGAGTTCGACCTTCTGAGAAATCTTGGTAACAAGAAGGCTGGAGGATCTGACGAAGATGGTCCATCAACCTCAAGAGGAGTTGCACTGAAGGCCTCAACCAGAGAAGGCAAGAAGCAGATCAAGGAGCCAACGAAACTCAACCCAGAGGACTTCTTCAGTCAATATGCTTTGTTGACTGAAAGATTCAACAAGATGGAGTCCAAGTTCCGAAAGTACAGAAGGTTCCACAAGCAGCACTACAAAGGAAAAGAAAGAGAAGGCAACTCCAGACATTCCACAGATCGAAGCGGAGAAAGGAAGTCAGCCGCTTACGACATCAAAGATATGGAATGCTTTGGATGTAGAAAGAAAGGGCACTTTCGACATGAATGCTCTGATCTGACTCCAGTTGAGCGCAGAGAACTGAGAGCTAAGAAAGATCGTAGCTTTCGAAGAAGAAAGCGATGGTTGCTGACGATGCTGACTCTTCCAAAGACACATCAGAATCATCCGACTTCGACAGTTCCAGCTTAGATGATGAGAGCCGAGCCCTGATGGCCAATGAATCAGAAAGCGTGGCTGACAACCGCTACGACAATGGAATGAATGGCTCAGAGGTAAACTCTCACTCAAAAACTCCTTATACTGATAACTTCCTGATGCTTTCAGGAGACCACTCAGAATCTGGAGGTAGCTCATCCGATGAAACTGACGAGTTTGATCAGCTCATGACTGATCACTGTCAGCTGAGGAAAATGTTCGAAGATCTCCTCAAGCAGAATCAGAAAATGTACAAGGAGATCAATGATGAACGAGCAAAGAATCAGACAATCATCTACTTTCCGGATGAAACTTGTCTTGATCAGCTAATCATGGAGAACAACCGACTGGAAGAAGAGCTCAGAATATCCAACTAAGAATGTGAAAGAGCATCTCATGAAATCAAGAGGCTCAATCACAAGCTGGAAGACACAGTCAAGAACTGCATGATGCAGTCTCCCATGATGAGCAACTTTCCATCGAAAGGTCTGGTCAACAGCATCGGAGGAAAGGTTGCAGCTGACAAAGGAAAGGATATCATGATCATCTCAAAGGACGATCCTTCTGAAATCACAACCTTAGAAGAATCAAGAGATCATGATATGGATGAAGTTCGCAAGCGCAGACTGATGGCTAGATCAAATGTTCCACCTCCACGAAGCTACAAACGAGCTAAGAAGGCCCCCAACCAGATCATTCTATTGAGAAGGCTGGAAAGCAGATTTCAGTCAAAGATCAGGGAAGGAACATCAGAAGTCAAGAAGAATCTTCCTCATCAATCCAGGGGGAAGAAAGGCCACATCAGTCAGAAACTGACATCTTCAGTTCAGTTTCAGAAGGAACAACATCCATGGAGACCAAGCAATGCTGAGTCTAGACGAACCAAGATCCATCCACGACAACAAGCTACTGGACATCAGCCAAGTCTCCAAAAGTCTGCAAAGACTCGAGTATCTCAGGGAAGATACTTCACCGAGCAAAGAAGACCTCAACCACTCATCAGACAGAACTGCTACAAGAGTGAGGCCTTCAAAAGGATTTCTCAACAGAAGAATGCTCATGTGCCACCGGAAGCGCCAACGACGTCAATCAGACATTCAACAAAGCACAAGAGATCAGCCAGACCAATTCTGAAGCAGATATGGGTTCCAAAGAGAACTCAAGCTAACATCGAAGGACCCAAAGCTTGATTGGGTGCCTGAAGCAACTCTTCCTTGCAGGTCAATGTCAGGAAACTCAAAAAGAAGGAAGAGGCCAAAGCTTCAATCAGAACGTGGTATCTGGACAGTGGCTGTTCGAAGCACATGACGGGCTACAAGGAATATCTATCTCAGTATGTTGAGAAAGCTGGATCCAAAGTTGCATTCGGAGACAACTCAATCGGAGAAACAAAAGGCTACGGTGTGCTCAACATGGGTAACGCCAGTATCAGTAATGTTAGCTTTGTTTCTGGTCTTAAACATAATCTGTTGTCTGTGAGTCAATTTTGTGGCAGTGGTTTCACAATGAAGATCAAGAAGGATGAATTCACTGTTAGAAACAATCAAAAGAAGGTGGTTCTGAAAGGATTCAGACAAGGGAGTCTCTACGTCGTTTCTTGGGAAGACAGCCTACCAAAAACGTGCCTCATCAGCAAGAGCAGCTCGGAGCTCAATTGGCTATGGCACAAGAGACTCAACCATCTCAACTTCAAGACGATCAACAAACTTGCTAAACATCAACTGGTAGAAGGCCTTCCTTCTATTGTATTCCAGAAGAAGCAAGAATGTGAAGCATGCCTCAGAGGAAAGCAGACGCGGATGTCATTCAAGTCAAAGTCAGGACACTCCTCTGAAAGGATTCTGCATCTACTTCACATGGATCTGTTTGGCCCGATCACTCCAAGAAGCTACAACGGTAGGAAGTACACCTTAGTAGTTGTGGATGATTATTCACGATATACTTGGGTTATCTTTCTCTTCAAGAAGAAAGAAACACTGGAGGAACTGCCAAAGCTGCTGAGAAGACTGAGCGTTGAAAAGGAAGTCAACATCATCAGCATCAGATCAGATCGTGGGACTGAGTTCCTCAATACTGTTATTCGTAAGTATTGTGATGAACAAGGAATCAGTCATCAAACTTCTGCAGCAAGAACTCCTCAGCAGAACGGAGTTGCAGAAAGAAGAAACCGGTCTCTAAAGGAAGCAGCAAGGACGATGCTAGCCGAGTCAAAACTCCCCTTGAAGTTTTGGGCCGAAGCAGTCAACAACGCATGCTACACGCATAATCGCTCCTTCCTCACTCAGAGACATGGAAGAACTCCATACAAGTTATGGAAGAACAGAAAGCCATCGATTGCCTACTTTCATGCTTTCGGTTCTAAGTGTTTCATACACAACAATGATAAGAAGAGGTTGAACACTTTCGATAGCAAGGCTGATCCAGGAGTTTTCCTTGGATACTCTGGAACAGATCGTTCAAGCAAAGCCTATCGAGTGTTTAATACTCAAACTCTTTGTGTTGAAGAAACACCTCATGTGATCTTTGATGAGTCTACAGATTTGGTGAAGCATGAAATCTTACCCTAATTAAGAAACGATAAACGAGACAACAAGATTTACGTGGTTCGGCCGTTAAGACCTACATCCACGGGAGTTCTTCGTTGGTTTCACTATACTTTGAGATAGTATTTACATATTACAAGTGTTGCTCAGAAATAAATCATCCTCTTTAATGCTAATGCTAACCTTCTATTTATAGATGTGATAGTAAACCCTAAAGGCCTTAGGCCCATGAGCTTTGATAATTGGGTTTAGGCCCTTTAAGGCCTTAATACACTTTAGTCCTGATTTGACCCATCTGCGCTGTCCTTCGTTGCCCGTGTTGAGTAGTTCCTTGAGCTGCGCAGGCGAGTCTGCACTGCTAGGTCCCTTCGTATACGCTGCCAAGTTCGTTTCTTTGTCTACGCTGCCGAGTCCGTTTCTTCGTCTACGCTGCTAAGTCCGGCTCTTCATCTACGCTGCCAAGTCCGGCTCTTTGTCTACGCCACCAAGTCCGGCTCTTCGTCTACGCCGCCAAGTTCTAGCTCTTTGTCTACGCTGCCGAGTTCTGGCTGTGTAGCTCTTTGTCTACGCTGCCAAGTCTGGTTCTTTGTCTACGCTGCCAAGTTCTGGCTGCGCAGCTCTTTGTCTACGCTGCCAAGTCCTGGCTGCGCAGCTCTGCTCTGGCCACGCAGCTTTGCTGCCCTGTTCTGGTCTGCGCCGCTCTAGCTGCGCAGCTCTGCACTTTGGCCAAGACTGATTGACTCTTCGTATTCATTTGTTAGTAAGTCTTTTTAATTAGACCTGCGCTCGTTAGTTCCTTTGATAATAATAACAATAATCAGGTAAAGTAGATTTAAACTACTAAGCATAGCGCTGATGAGTATTCCAGTCCTCATCAGCTACTCCCCCCTACTCTGGTTGAACTGTGTCTTCTTTGTTCAACCAGTGATGCGTGATATAGAGTCGGCGCTGTGCTGCTCACCCGAGTAGGGTCCAAGTGTTTTTTAGCCCTGTAATTCATCCCGAATCGAGTACTTGTAAGCTTGCAAAATAATTAATGATAGAATAGTACATCCCTGCCAATTTGTCAACACAAAAATATCCCAACTTTTTCAAAATATTTAGAATAACAACAAGAATAATAAGAGTGAAGCAACTCCCTTTCGAACGTGCTCGTTGAGCCGCTTTTTGATTATTATCATTGTGCTCGTGCTAAGGCAGCTCCGGGAGCTTTGTACTTAGGCAGCTCTAAATTTCTTAGGCGGCGAAATTCCCCGAACTTCTCAAACTTCAAAGCATAATCCCCTAATTCATCAAGAATTAACATAATGAAAGTAGATAACTTAGCTTCCTCTTGTATTAGTGTTTATCAACGCCGAAAATTCAGCGCAGGCGATGAGATGGACCGGTATATGGCATTGACCTGGTGAAGAACAAAGAATGCGCCGCAGCGCTGGTGAAGAGCAAAGCATAACATCACAGCGCTGGGAACTTCGTTGTATCAAGATCAATAAATCCCATAGAGTTGAGACGCTAGAGTAATTTGTTTGGCTTGGTGATCATAAAAACTGAGACTTTGTCATCCCAGCTAGTTCACCTCAATGGTGGGTGTGAGTTGCCGACGACATGATTTAGATTTCGAAAGGCGACATCTTCGTATGTCAAGGAGCTCTGAAGCTGAGAGTGCATCTTCAATAATATCAGCCCATCTTAATCACGAGCGGCAACAAAGGAGAGAGGCGGCGCTGGCTGCGTTGCCGAGCAGCAACAAGCGAGGGAGGCGGCGCTGCCGAGTAGCAACAAGTGAGAGAACAAGTTAGAGAGGCAGCGCTGCCGAGCAGCGGCAAGCGAGAGAAGCGGTGCTGCCGAGCAGCACCAAGCGAGAGAACAAGTGAGAGAGGCAGCGCTGCCGAGCAGCGGCAAGCGAGAGAGGCGGCGCTGCCGAGCAGCACCAAGCGAGAGAACAAGTGAGAGAGGCGGCGCTGCCGAGCAGCACCAAGCGAGAGAACAAGCACGAGCCCCTTTCTCTTAATGCCTTGAATTTTGCAATTAATGCCTTGAATTTTGCAATTAATGCCTTGAGTTATGCAATTAATGCCTTGAATTTTGCAATTAATGCCTTGAGTTATGCAGTTAATGCCTTGAATTTTGCAATTAATGCCTTGAGTTATGCAATTAATGCCTTGAATTTTGCAATTAATGCCTTGAGTTATGCAATTAATGCCTTGAATTTTGCAATTAATGCCTTGAATTGTGCAATTAATGCCCCTGTCTAACTTTCGCGGCTTACGATATTTTCGCGCGGAGCATAGACGATCAAAGAACCCTGTCTAACTTTCGCGGCTTACAATATTTTTGCGCAGAGCATAGACGATCAAAGAACCCTGTCTAACTTTCGCGGCTTACAATATTTTTGCGCGGAGCATAGACACCGTGAACTGACCACGACTCGGACATTCTGCGCCGACCGAGATAACTGTTTTCCCTGTACTTGAAATAGATGCTCTGACTGCACTGAGATGGCCACACGGGCTGCGCTGAGAAAGCTCAGATACATTCTGAGGTTGATAGCTGCGCAGGCTGAGATAGCCTGTCCTAATTGTGCTGAGAAAACTCAGATATATTCTGAGGCTTACAGTTCTGGATCGTGGCTAAGTTACCATTTAAGGTTTTAATATCCGCTACGCGGCTGAGTTGCCGTTAAGGCTCAAATATCTTGCTAAGTTTTTCGAGAAAACACACATGGTGGCATATACTCCATTCCCCCCTTAGTAACATGTGCATGAGTCAACTAAACATGCTATGTGTATACTTGTGCTTGGTGTCCTTACTTGTGATGCTAGTGGCGGCGCTGACATGACTACGGTCCCGAAGGAAGTTATTCAAATTATGTTTCAAGTCCCTAGGCACATATGCAGAAGGTGTGCAGCTTCGTACTAGTTAATATGCAGAAAGTATGCAGCTTCATGTACTTAATCAATTCATATTCTAGCCCTAGGCACATATGCAGAAGGTGTGCAGCTTCGTGTACTTAGTATCAAATTCTCAAGTCCCATCAAAGATGATATAAATCACTAGTATGCCCAAGTGTTCAAGTAGAATATTTTTCAAATCCCAATCATGCTCACGTGCTTCGATAACTAAGATCATGTATGAGAAACTTTAGTTCTGCGAAGTACCTGAATCATCACTATTTAGTGGGTTTCCCGTGTTGTAATATACCGTGTAACAACATTTGTTCAAATGTTTTCCCCAAAATATGTTTAACCTGCGCCGTAGGAATTCTTAAGCAAAAGTATTAGTAACATATGAGAGCCCTTCCCAAAATGTGTTCAAGTAGAATATTTTTCAAATCCCAATCATGCTCACGTGCTTCGATAACTAAGATCATGTATGAGAAACTTTAGTTCTGCGAAGTACCTGAATCATCACTATTTAGTGGGTTTCCCGTGTTGTAATATACCGTGTAACAACATTTGTTCAAATGTTTTCCCCAAAATATGTTTAACCTGCGCCGTAGGAATTCTTAAGCAAAAGTATTAGTAACATATGAGAGCCCTTCCCAAGGCTGTAAACTCGTTAACAGAGAAGGCAGATACTCCGGACATAACTAATTTAATTAATCTCCAAATGACTCCCAAACAGATTGATCGTGACAATAGAACTAGAAAGGACTGAGTTTGCAAGAATTAGAATCGAATCAATCCTAAGATCATAGCAAAGTTATAGCATCTGTCCCGACTCCTGAGATTACCGCCAAATCGTAGTAAAGTCTAGCAATATTGGTCCCAAAATCAGCAGAAGATCATAGCAATATTGAGTTCAAAATTCTGTACATATACGTGTATATATTCCCAATGCAGGTACCATAAAAGGAACAACAAATTTGATATTTGAACTACAAATTCAAATATTAAAGCATAGATGTCAAGTAATGTAATCAAGCTCAATCCCTCGGAAAATCATAATCAAAAGAAACTTCTTCCCGGGTTGAGCAGTAGTGCTTAATCTTCTTGTCATACCAGAAAGTTTCTTCGTATCAAGAATTTAATAAAACTTATGGGGCTGAGCAGAAGTGCTGCATTAGCACATCGGCGCAGCTGATGAACTATCCCTCATCCTCCCTGCGCCGCATCAGCGCAGCGGTGATACCTCTATCGTGTTGAGAAATCCCGAGCAAGGCTGGAAGGTAAGTTGTGCGGGCAAACCCGAACAATGTTGAAAATTCCCCAATGCAGCGACAGACAGCACGCAGAGCTGGAACACAGCAAATATCCGAGTGAACATATCAGTTTTTAAGGACGCATTCCCTTCCCGGTAATGACAAAGCTGAGCTTTGGGGCCCTTCCCTCGACACTGCGATTCTGGCAGAGATCGATGCATTGCAAAGCTCTGGCTTTTCTATCAATGCTCTGGAGTGCTTGAGCTGTTATTATCATGTCCTTGCACAAGAATTCAAACGAGATCACAAGCAAAGTTAGGAGACTGAAATAGAGGACTAAGTCCTTCACGAAAGTAATTGAGAAAACTCTGATAAATGGAGGTCTTCCTGTCGATTCTCTGAAATACTCGAGCTGGTATTGGCATGTCCCCTCGTTTGAGGGCTGGCTGCGCTGCCGAGCAGCGACAAGAGCAATAGGCGGCGCTGGCTATGCTGCCGAGCAGCGACAAGGGCGAGAGGCGGCGCCGGCTACGCTACCGGGCTTCGACAAGGTCGTGAGGCGGCGCTGGCTATGCTGCCGTGCAGCGACAAGGGCGAGAGGCGGCGCCGGCTACGCTGCCGGGCTTCGACAAGGTCGCGAGGCGGCGCTGGCTATGCTGCCGAGCAGCGACAAGGGCGAGAGGCGGCGCCGGCTACGCTGCCGGGCTTCGACAAGGCCGCGAGGCGGCACTGGCTATGCCGCCGAGCAGCGACAAGGGAGACAAGCAGCGCCGTTGAGAGGCGGCGCTGGCTGGCTGCCGAGCAGCAACAAAGGAGAGAGGCGGGCTGCCGAGCACCAACATGCGAATCCAAGATTAGAAATGGTAGTTTATTCAACATGTGAATTCAAAAGACATCAAGAAAAATTGTCATATAAATATAGCATCTGGATTTTCCCTAGAAACAATCAATCATAGTAGACTGCTTTCGAAACATGATCAAGAAGGCAAAGAACAAGAAATGCAAATGCTCATATGTCGATTAGTCCCAACAGCGTCAGTCTCAAGCAAATCATAAGAAACAGAGCAAGATCAGAACATAATTAGAAATAAAATGAGCGTGCCAGAGCTGGCTGCGCAGCTGAGTAACCGTAGAGGATGAGAGCGTGCCCGAGCTGGCTGCGCAGCTGAGTAACCATAGAGGATAAGAGCGTGCCCGAGCTGGCTGCGCAGCTGAGCAAGAACAAAGGAGAGAGGCAGCCAAGGCTGGCTGCGCAGCTACCAGAGGAGAAGGACGAACCCGAGCTTCGATGCAGGATTCCAATTGGAGGAATTTGAAATTTCTCGCAATGGAAACTCAAGAGCGGCGACGATGCTCGCCGGACTTCGATCGTAGAAAAATACTGGTGATCTGCTTTGAAACACAGAGAAGTACAAAGAAATATTAAGCTTTATCAAGATTTGTATGAAATTGCTAACAAATACATATTGAGTAAGAGAATTGGGGATCTTCCCCTGCCCATGGTCGATGAGTCATTTTCTGATTTCCATGAGAGAAAGGCGGTGGATATTTCGGGTGATTTTCATGGATGAGCCAAAGTTGGCTGCGCAGCTGAGGTGCTGCGCTGTTGAACCGCGACGAGAGAGAGAGGCAGCTGTGCTGCTCTGCTGAACAGCGGCGAGGGAAAGAGGCAGCGTTGGCTGCGCCGCTGAACCGCGGCGAGTGCAAGAGGCAGCGTTGGCTGCGCCGCTGAACCGCGGCGAGTGTGAGAGGCAGCGTTGGCTGTGCCGCTGAACCGCGGTGAGGGCAAGAGGCAGCGTTGGCTGCGCCGCTGAACCGCGGTGAGGGCAGGCGGTAGCGTTGGCTGCGCCGCTGAACCGCGGCGAGGGCAAGAAGCAGCGTTGGCTGCGCCGTTGAACCGTTTTTTAGAAAATCAGAGGGAAAATCGACGGAGTTGCGCCGCATTTGAATCTAGTATTTGAATCAGAGGGAAATCGACCCATATCAGAACTAAAGCAGCTTGGAGATGGTGACGACCCCAAATCAGAGCTCAATAGGTTGGATTTGAATCTAGTATTTGTCGGATCCAGACACAAAAATTGTCAGTAATTTGCTGCGAAACACAAAGAAATACAAGAATCATCAAGATTCACTTGAATTTACACGAAATTGCTAAGAAATATATATTGGTTAAGAAATTGGGGATCTTCCCCTGCCCATGGTCGACGAGTCACTTTCCAATTTCAGCGAGAAAAAGGCGGTGGATCGGCGACGTGTGCCGATTAGGCGAGCCGGCTCAACGGAGCTACCTATCAGAGAGAAAAAAGCAGCAAGCGCCCTTGGGCCGTGAATCGTGGTGGTTGACCTTGGAAAGGGGATCCAATCTGGATCTATGAGCGAGAGATCGACGATCTATGTTGAGGGCTTCGATTGTCGGAGACGTCTTCAGCGATTCGAGACTCCAGAATTGGAATGGGGGCTATGATAAACAGGGGCCGTAAATCTGGACTGAGATCTTTGAAGAGGAGCGAGAGATCGAGCTGGGCTGACGAACATCAGCCAAAGATTTGTTCCCGAAGGAAATTTTGAGGATCGGAATCAGTAGATTTTCCCCAGAACTTGTGTTTCTTTTTCTTTTTTTTCTTTTGATGAACAGTAACCCCGATGAACAGTAAATCTGAATCTGGAAATTCCGAAAATCGAGAAGAATGTTCCTCGAAACTCACGCCTTAGCTCAATTTCCCATAGACGGCGCCAGTTGGTGAAGCATAAAATCTTACCCTAATTAAGAAATGATAAACGAGACAACAAGATTTACGTGGTTCGGCCGTTAAGACCTACATCCACGGGAGTTCTTCGTTGGTTTCACTATACTTTGAGATAGTATTTACATATTACAAGTGTTGCTCAGAAATAAATCATCCTCTCTAATGCTAATGCTAACCTTCTATTTATAGATGTGATAGTAAACCCTAAAGGCCTTAGGCCCATGAGCTTTGATAATTGGGTTTAGGCCCTTTAAGGCCTTAATACACTTTAGTCCTGATTTGACCCATCTGCGCTGTCCTTCGTTGCCCGTGTTGAGTAGTTCCTTGAGCTGCGCAGGCGAGTCTGCACCGCTAGGTCCCTTCGTCTACGCTGCCAAGTTCGTTTCTTTGTCTACGCTGCCGAGTCCATTTCTTCATCTACGCTGCCAAGTCTGGCTCTTCGCCTACGCTGCCAAGTCCGGCTCTTCGTCTACGCCGCCAAGTCCGGCTCTTCGTCTACGCCGCCAAGTTCTGGCTCTTTGTCTACGCTGCCGAGTTCTGGCTGTGTAGCTCTTTATCTACGCTGCCAAGTCTGGTTCTTTGTCTACGCTGCCAAGTTCTGGCTGCGCAGCTCTTTGTCTACGCTGCCAAGTCCTGGCTGCGCAGCTCTGCTCTGGCCACGCAGCTTTGCTGCCCTGTTCTGGTCTGCGCCGCTCTAGCTGCGCAGCTCTGCACTTTGGCCAAGACTGATTGACTCTTCGTATTCATTTGTTAGTAAGTCTTTTTAATTAGACCTGCGCTCGTTAGTTCCTTTGATAATAATAACAATAATCAGGTAAAGTAGATTTAAACTACTAAGCATAGCGCTGATGAGTATTCCAGTCCTCATCAAGATTGTTTCAGGGAACATGAAGCTGAAAAGTGTGTTCAGAACACTGAAGGTTCCAAAGCTGAAATCCACAACACTGAGCCCTCTACTGTCTTGGTGTGGGGACCTGGCAAAGATGAAGATGCTGAGATGCTTCAGTATCAGAAGATCAACCAAAGGTCTGAAGTTCAGACTGGAGCCAATGTAGATGGCATCAGTCAAGGGGGAACTCCAGTTGCTGAAGTTCGAGTTGAACGCGCAGAAGCCGCTCCAACTCAACACTCCCCTGCTCCAGAAGGTGCTCAACACCTCAGAACCATTCTGACCGAAGAAGCTCCACCATCTCCAGAAGAGATCAAGAAGTATCGAAGATGGTTTGAACTCCACTCAAAAGAGAACATCATTGGAGAACCATCAGATGGCGTCAAGACTCGGAGATCTATGTGCAACCTCGTCTTCGACATCAATCAGAACTGCATCAACGAAGATAAGAATTTCAGCTGTTTCTTATCATCTACAGAGCCCAAGGATATTGAAGAAGCTCTGAAGTCTACTCAGTGGGTCATCGCAATGCTAGAGGAACTCAATGAATTCAACCGGAATTCAGTTTGGGAGCTTGTGGATCGACCAGACGATGCAAAGGTGATTGGCTTGAAATGGATTTTCAAGAACAAGGAAGGCGAAGAAGGAAACGTTGTGAGAAACAAAGCAAGGCTAGTGGCTAAAGGATACAGTCAAGAAGAAGGAATCGACTACGACGAGACGTTCGCCCCAGTTGCCAGATTGGAAGCAGTCAGACTCTTCTTGGCCTTCGCAGCTCACAAAGGTTTCAAGGTACACCAAATGGATGTCAAGTGTGCATTTTTCAATGGAGTGCTCACAGATGAAGTCTATGTAGAACAACCTCCAGGGTTTGAGGTTGCTGGACCAGAAAAGGTGTACAAGCTGAAGAAAGCGCTCTATAGATTGAAGCAAGCACCAAGAGCGTGGTATGATACTCTCTCGGAGTATCTTGTTGAACAAGGCTTCAAAAAGGGATCTGTGGACAGAACTCTGTTCACTCTCAAAGAAGGAGAAGATCTCTTGCTTGTTCAAATTTATGTCGATGACATAATCTTCGGATCCAAATCCGAACGCATGTACAAGAAGTTTGCTGACATCATGACCAACAAGTTTCAAATGTCCATGATGGGAGAAATAAATTTCTTTCTCGGATTGCAAGTCAAGCAGACCAACGAAGGAATACTGATCAGTCAGTCCAAATATGCCAAGGAACTGATAACTAAGTTCGGTATTCAGCACATGAAGTCAGTCAAGATCCCAATGAACACAAACTGGAAAGTTGATCCAGGTTCAGAAGAAAACTCTGTCTCTTCGAAGAAGTACAGAGAAATCATTGGATCTTTGCTGTATTTGACTGCGAGCAGACCAGATATCGCATTTGTAGTCGGGGTATGTGCAAGATATCAATCAGATCCTAAGGAAGCTCATTTGGATGCAGCAAAGCGGATTCTGAGATATCTCAAAGGCACGCCCAATTTAGGATTGTGGTATCCAGCAGACGACGACATCAAGCTCACCGAATATTCAGATTCAGACTTCGGTGGATGCAAGCTTGATCGCAAATCAACCTCCGGAACATGTCAATTCCTAAGCAACAAGCTCATTTCTTGGTTTTCAAAGAAGCAGACTTCAGTCGCCACCTCTACAACTGAAGCTGAATATGTTGCTACCGGAAGCTGCTGCTCACAAATCCTGTAGTTAGTCCATCAACTAAAGGACTATGGGATCGACGAAAAGGAAGTTCCTATCTATTGCGATAGCTCCAGTGCTATTGCAATCTCCCAGAATCCAGTTCATCACACCAGAGTGAAGCATATTGCTATTCGACATCACTTCATTCGTGATCATGTCGAAAAGAAGGATATCTTTGCGGAATGGATTCCCACTGCTATTCAGAGAGCGGACCTGCTGACCAAGGCTCTTCCAGAAGAGAGGTTCAATGATCTATGTGCAAATATCGGCCTCATCAACCCTGAAGAGTGATGATGTGTTTGAAGATCTTCTCAAACAGTCATGCTGACTGGTGGTCAACCAACTGCTGATTCTACGATCGTCGACGTTGAAAGCAATGAAGTCCGAATGCTCATCTGAAGAAGAAGTCATCCTGATGAAACAACCAGGATCAAGTGGTATCAACTGACTACGATGTTCAGTTGATCAGTAAGTATTTTAAATGCTTACCTTTCAAAATCAGTTATTTCAGTTAAGAGCTTTAAGTTTTTAGTTCAGAATCTTTTCTCTAACTCATCAGTTTCTTTCAAAAACTTTAACTGATTGTTGGAATTGTTGGTAAATGGAATATCCGAGAAGGACAAGATTTTTATAAAGGGAAAATCTGTTTTGATTGAACTTGTCCTGATCTTTTTACCAAAAATCTTTCCAACCTTTTTGCCTCTGCAATAAAATTTCTTGAAAAGCTCATTGACATGACAGAATGCAATGATGCCTTTCAACTTTTTGAAGACGCAGTCCCTCGCAGTGACGGCGGACGCGAATTTTCTCTTCAATTGCATTTTAGGCACAGTTTCCGAAAAACCTTTTCATCTTCTTACATGGTTCAAATCTTGTCTATTTATACCATGTTGTCTTCACGATTTTTCTGCATCAACTAACAAATCTCCACAGCCTTTACTGTGAGAAAAATTTTCAATCTTTTCTAAAGTTGCAGAGAAAATTTGTTCTGACTAAAGGAGAAATCTATGACTGCAAAGTCATGGAGTGGAAGAATGACGCTCACACACCTGGTCTTCACCGGACCCTTCCACTGGACCTCAACGTCTCTCCGGCGTCAAAGTTTGCTCTACCCTCACTTGTATCCAGCGAAACGAGCGTCTTCCATCCTCATGCCCGGCACATGGATTGGAAGTTCCTGTCTAAAAATGGACAGACTTCACCTGATTCTCAGGAAGCTTCTCGCCTTTTGGTGAAGCCTCCATGTGGTGCAACAGCAATGAGCAGAAGCTCATTGCCATCCGGCGCAAAATCGACAGTGCTAGTCCTCACGACTACCACTGATTCAATTCTCCATCTTCACCTCATCTTCTCTCCCATGTATGACGAGACGCGTTTTGATCCATTTCTTTCATCAACGCCTCGCCATGCATTTCCTTCATTTTTCCTCCCCCCCTCTCGCACTCCTATAATTCTTCTCTCCTCGTCTGTCTCATCGCTCTCCGGATCGTATGTATAGTTGCATCTCATGTCTATCTCTAACGACGCTATGCATACTTTCCTTTCCTTCACACTGCTCTTCTCCATTCCTCTGTCTCCCCGCCTTCTCCATCCTCCCCTTTTTCATCCTTCTCCACCCACTCCTGACGTCCTCCTCCTTCTGCATATTCGGGACTCCTCCCCTTCTCAAGTCGTCACCACAACTTGAGAATTGGAGTTGAAGTCTCATTTGATCTCAGCTTCCATGGTCATCTCTCTTTTTGATGTTGCCAAAAAGGGGAAAAGTTGGGAAAGTCAGAGTCAGTGAGCAACCTTTCATTTGGTTACTCATGTCCCTATTTCTTGACTGTAGATGGGATAGCTAAGGATCACCAGAAGGATGACGTTTCAGAAGAGACCTCAATTCAACGGAACACAAGTGAGAGTGGAACAAGCTTAGGAACATGAAGACACGAAGACAGAAGATGAAGATCAAGAAGTTCAAGGCGCAACCAAGCAGACTGCTGGAGTCCATGGGTTTCCCATGTTGTTTTTGTTTTTCTTTTTACTCCAATGTAAGTCTTGCTCTGTACCTCGACTGATGGCTTATCAGTCCTTATTAATGAAATGAACTTCTTATTGATCTCAACCTGAAGACAATGACTCTTTGTCCAGGCTCTGATTATGGTTTTTCTGTCTTCTTTATGTTATGTTTTAGAACTGTTTTCGTTCTTGCTCTAAGTACAAGTTTTTAGGTTCTATTGTTAAGGGGGAACTGTTTTCACCCCATGTTTAGAACTTGTACTGTGAGTTCAGTCTTTTTGCTGTCTAGAACTGTTGTGTGGTTTTGGCATCATCAAAAAGGGGGAAATTGTTGGGAACCTTGAGGAATATCCTAACCCTTGTTTTGATGATACCAAAATTCATAGGACTTAAATGTAATAGACTAGAATCGTTTTGAACTCAAGTGTTAGAGTTCGTTTCTAGTTTAGCTTGCGATGTCGAAGACTGAAGACTGAAGACTGAAGAACGAAGACTGAAGACTGAAGACTGCAGATACCAACTGAAGTATCAGTTGAAGAATCAGTTGAAGACTGATTATTTAATGCGCACAATGGACTGATACTAAAGTCAAGTATCAGTTGAACATTCCTCCTAGGACTGATCTTCCAACGTTCAGAGGAAGCCAGGTACGCACAAGTACAGCCGCATTAAATGCAGAGATCTCAGAATATCTTATCTCTGCAGAGGTCATTCCTATCTGGTGGTAACTTTTCAGAGACGTCACATCTCCTGTCCATCAAAGATAGCCGTTTCCACACAGACAATGAACCTCGAAGATTGAAGCCTCAGCCCAAATTCGAATTGCTCTCCAACGGAAGAAATCTTGAGGACGATTTACGCCAACGGATCTATTCAAGAGTTCTCCTACAAATAGCGCTCGAGGATCACTTCAACCTTCACCGATTCAACGACATAAGCTGAAGCTCTGCCAAAATTGCTACTCAGCCTAAAGCTTAACCTCCCCAAAGCTTGAATCGAAGAAGAGAATTCCAAAGCCAAAATCAGTCACTGCTGATTACATACATTCTCTTATACCCTAGGCACATATCTGTTTACCCAGAAGCCAAAGGTCAAACTTGCTTCAAAGAACTTGTTCTTTGTAAGTATAGTTGGCACTCGTTCAAACCTCCCCCCCATAAGAGTGTTTGAGTGGTTCGGACTTCAGGAAGGTACTCTGAACTCTGAGTGAAAAGTCTGAGCACGAGGTGTGCTTAGCAGGGAAATCCTACGCGAGGTTGTGTGGGTGCTGAAGAAGGGTTTTCTTCAGTTCACGGTTGTGTGCACCAGGCAAGCACACGGGTACGGTTTGCAGTGCACCAGTGAAGCACTTGCGGAGTGGATTGTTGGTCTGATCAACCAACCGTGGATGTAGGAAAGGGTTTTTCCGAACCACGTAAAAGTCTCTGTGTTATTTACAGCTTTCAGTTTTACATTCTTACTTGTGCTATTTCAATTGATAAAACTGAACACTGACTAACAGCAAAGAGAAACCTTAATCCAACAACCTGCTCCACCGAGGCTATTACGAAACTAAGTTTAATTTCCGCTGCGTATGATATCGATCTGACTGAACTATCCTCTGATAGTCAAGAAGAGTGATATCATCTCTATTTTAGCAAACACGACTGAAGCCCTTACTTGCATCAGTTAAGTTCCAGCAACTTAACTGATAACTCATTACTGAAGAGCTTTCAGTATCAGTCGTCAACCCTGTTGGTCAAAACTGATTTCAGTAAAACAGGAGTCCTTGTTTGCGTGCAAAGTTTTGTTTTGATCTCTGACTGAGATCCCTCTGATTGAGGTCAGTAGATTAAGTTAAAAATAACCTTTAGGTGTATTCCCCCCCCCCATACACCTATTCGAGACCCTCAGGACCTAACAAGTTATACCTAGGCTTTGGATATACAATATTTGCCTAAGTTCTAAGAGAATGTATGTAATCAGTAGTGACTGATTTTTGGCTTTGTAATTCTCTTCTTCGATTCAAACTTTAGAATGACTTTGAATTGTTGAGTGACGAATTCGACAGCGTTTCAGCTTGTGTAGTTGAATCGGTGAAGATTGAAGTGATCCTCGAGCTCTATTTATAGGAGAGGTCTTGAATAGATCCGTTGGCAGAAAATGGTCTTCAAGAATTCATCCGTTAGAGATAGATTTGAAGTTTGCTGAGGCTTCAATTTTTGAGGTTCCTTGTTTGGTGAGAACGGCTACTAAGGAGCAGGAGATAGGGCATCTCTGAAAAAGGTAATCACCAAAAAGGAAGGCTCTCAGAGAAAGGACGATCCTTGAGATCTCTGCATTTAATGCGAATGTTTAACTGATACTTGACTTTAGTATCAGTCCGCTAAATCTACGTGGCCCGCATTAAGTAATCAGTCGTAACTGATTATTGGACTATTCAGTCAAATATCAGTATTTGACTCTGCCTTAATTCGTTACATCAGTCGGCAACTTCAATCTTCAGTCCTCAATCCTCCGGTCTTCAGTCTTCAGTCTTCAGAACACTAACTAAACTAGAAAAAGAACTCTAACACTTGAGTTCGAACAGTTCTAGTCTATTACAAGGAAAACCTAAGGATTTTGGTATCATCAAAACAAGGATTAGGATATTTCATTAAGTTCCCAACATGTTATATTGTTATATAATTTCAACTAATTAATTAAACTTTTTTTCATTGAGTATAATTATTTCAACTTCGTTACTCACACGATCGTGGTTCATTTTGTTATCATCATATCGATTACAATACTTTATTATAATATATTCAAATAAAATATATGTAATATAGTTTTAAATTTTTATTTTTCAAATTCACTAATTTATTTCAATTAATTAATTCAACTCTATTTCATTGAGTATAATTATTTCTTATTATTATATCGCGTTTAATACTATATTATAATACATTGTCTTCAAGTATATGTTATATAGTTTTCCAACCAAAATCACATCGTATTCACAATTTTTTTTCCGACCTTCACTAATTTATTTCAATTAATTAATTAAAATTTATTTCCTATTATTATATCGCGTTTACTGCATTATTATAATACATTTAATCCAAGTATATGTTATTTATTTTTTTGACCGATGCCCCATCATATGATTCATTTTATTTTTATTTCTAATGCTTCACTAATGTGGTTGCCACTACCGGATAAGGTGGCAAAGTATAACTCACATATTATTGAGGTCTCAGGTTCAAATCCACCAAGCACCTTTTTCTTGTATTTCGGTTTTTTTTTTCAAATCATCTTCGATTTTTTTTAAATATTGGAAAATATATATATATAAATGAAAACAAATCTACGATTATTTCCCCCAATCACCTTTTTCTTGTATTTCGGTTTTTAAAATTACACTTTATTTAATTCATTAAAATAATTTCGACCTCATCACTCACACTATAGTAGTTCAGATTTAAATTCAAATTTTAATTTCGTGAAGTTATATTTGCACACGATAAGAGTTCCTAATTTATATTCATAATTATATCCGTTTTAAATAAACAAAATTGACACACAATATTGTTTCCAAACTGAACAAATGTATATTTGTACATAAAATTCGAAAAATACAAAATAATTATCGAAAAATAAAATATATGTTGAAACAAATCTATGATTATTTTTAGGAGAATATCTAAATTAGTGTAATCAAATCTAGGATTAGTTTTGGGAGAATTAGAATCCCTAAATTAGTGGAAACAAATCTATGATTAATTATAGCAGAATTAGAAATTAGTGGAAACAAATCTAGGATTAATTATAGCATAATTAGAATCTCTAAATTAATAGAAACAAATTTAAGGTTAGTTTTAGCGGAATACACAAATTAGTGGAAACAAATAAAAATAACAAAATTTTAGCAAAATAAATATCCGAAAAAATAACAGAATTTAATATTACATAAAAATAAATAATATTATTTTTTTTTAAAATCTAATTTTCGAAAAAATTAAAAAATAATATCCGAAAACAAATCTAGTATTATTTTTAGGAGAAACACAAAATTAGTTGAAACAAATTAAGAAAAAACAAATAAATAATAATTTTCGAGAAAAAATCAATATATTAATTTAGAAAAAAATAGCCGGAAATAAATCTAGGATTATTTTAACAAGAAAACACTAAATTATTGGTAACAAATCAATAATAAAATTTTAAAACAAATAAATCAAAAACAAATCCGAAAAAAAAAATTAATATTCGAATTATATAATTTAAAAAATTTTCTAAAATAAAAACATAAAAATAAGGTAACAATAACACGAAAAATAAGGAAACAAAATGGAAGAAAAAAAGGATAAAAACTAGACGAAAAAAAAGGAAACAGAACAACTAATTTCGGATATAATATAAATGGAAAAAATTAAGGGATAAAACAGTAAAAACACTAAATCACGAAAAACCGGTCCACTCTCTACACACCAAAAAAATCGGGTTTTTGCCGAGTGTCTTGGACAACGGGTGTCCAAATCTCTTTAGCGTTTTAAAAATTCGTAAGAATAACTCGACCTTTGAGCGGTAGTTGCAATTATGATCAGGAGGTTCAAATTTGACGTGGATATCATATTTATTTGATTTAACGGTGCGAAACATCTTTTTAAGCCAATGGAAATTAATAGTTCTCCACCAATTTACTTTCAATAAATTTTAGCCAACTTTATGTTAAAGAGATGACAGTGCCCTTATGTTTACATCACAACTCTTTCTCTCTCATCTGATTATTTAGATCTGACGCTATCTTTCTCTCTATTTCTTTTTCATATACTTTCTCGGCGACTTTGGTGCTTCACCCCCTCCGATTTAGAGGATTCAAATATATTTTTTCGGTCATATTTGGTGTTTAACCAATCGATTTTTGTGTTTTAAAAAAAAAACTTATTTTTCAAATCTAGTCGTGATATTTCGTTTGGTTGTATTTTGAATTTAAATATACGGT
Source organism: Salvia miltiorrhiza (assembly GCF_028751815.1). NCBI lineage: Eukaryota > Viridiplantae > Streptophyta > Magnoliopsida > Lamiales > Lamiaceae > Salvia > Salvia miltiorrhiza. The sequence goes on along the minus strand of NC_080392.1, from coordinate 17,063,228 downwards.
ACACCTAATACAAAAGAGGGTTATTCGTACCAAGTGTGCCTGACTCATACCAAGTGTTGCATGCCACTTCTTGGGATGAATGGTACGAATTGGTCCATTTGTATTATTCGTGCCAAGAGGTTGCACGGTAGTTCTTGGGACGAATGGTACCAAAGAATGTCATTTGTACCAGTTGTTTCAAGTGTTGCGCTACCAATTGGGACGAATGGTATGAAAGAACCTCATTTGTACAATTCATTTCGAATATTGTGTGCTACCTCTTGAAACGAACGATATAAAAGAACCTCATATGTACCATTCGGTCCAACTGTTGCGCGCTATTTCTTGGCAAGAATGGTACAAAAGAACACATTAATACCATTTGTTTCAAAATCAGTGGTGTCAACACTTGGCACGAATGGTGCGTAAGAAACACATTCGTGTCATTCGCCCCAAAAAACTGGTGCAATTTATTCCAACCAAAAAAATCTTAGTCTAGTAGTTTATTCCAATAAATCTAACTACAATTCATAAACAAAACTCGAATCAAATGAGAAAAATAACATGAAATATATCTCACATATTATAATCAAATACAACTAAATGCTTGAACTAAATCTTTACATTCTTTATTTTCTTTGTAGATCTCGGTAAGATCTGCATATTTACAAGGTGACGATGTGGTGATGATGGTAGACGGCAGAGTTTACCAAATTTTGGAGAGCCAAATGGTGTTTACGTCTGGTTAGACGGAAGCGTTAGCTATCAGTGGCGGTGAATCGAAGAAGAGGATGACTTAATGTAGGTGATGACGACAACGTTGCTAAATTTTCAAATTAAGGACAACAGTGGCGGCCGGTGAGAAGAAAGACAAGGTCAAAAGAGAGATGGAAAAGTAGAAAGAGAGAAATGAAAAATGAGTTTCAAAATAGATATTTAAATTTGAAATGGGTACGAGATATTTTCGTCTGAAAAACAAAAAAGTAACTAAATTTTATTGAGATAATATTGATGGACAACTATTGATTTTCACTATTTTGTATAACTATCTCAAGAATCGCCTCTATATGTAAATGTGGAAATATATTTTTCACTTAAACACCAAAATGATGCCGTTTGATGCATGAAAATATGTTTTCAACATCGAAAATATATTTTAAAAATCAGTCTATTTTTGCATTTTTTTTTCAAAAATCAAGCTATTTTTACAATTTAATTTGATCCAAAATTCAAGTCATAAACTTCGAAAATTTATTTCCAAAAAAGTCAGACTATTTTTACAATTTTTCAAAATCGAGCCAGTTTTGTAAGTACTTTAAGTGAAAATCAAGCCATACGCTGTAATTAACCCTAATATAATTAGAAAGAATATACATAACAAAATTTCAAGTAGTGTTATATTAACTCAAACTTACATTAAATTTCTCTCAAAAAAAAAGAAAAAAACTTACATTAAAATGTACACATATCAAACACTGATAACACGAAATGTAAAAATTATATAGTACTCCCTCCGCCCGCTATTCATGGCACGTTTCTTTTCAGCACGGGTATTAAGAAGAGTTGTATTAGGAGAAAAGTTAGTACTCCCCACATGTTTATGTTATTATTAATTGATCTTAAAAGTATGGTTAATGAAGCAACTCTCTTCCTTCCTTCAAAATTATACCTCGACACCGGCGAATTCTGCCGGAAATTTGCAACATAAATTTCCCCCAAATCAGTAGCATTTCACCCAAATTTCTTCACCACAAAAATGGTAGTCAGCGAGGAGCAAGTTCGACGAACTGGTCTCGAACCACATCCACAAGCTCATGTACCAAATAGCTGCCTCACCCACCTCTGCGAAGCCACCACAGAGTCGTTGTGGCAGCGGGACGACGGTGAACGTCGGTGAACTGATCTGATTTCTCCACCGTAAACTGATCTCGAATCTCGCTGCGCAGAGAGTGACAAGAAATGAAGGCAGTGGAGGGTGGAGGCGGACGGCGGCACGGGCTGCATCGATGAGGGGTCGTCTTCTTGGAAGTGGCGCTATATAGGATGTGGCGCTACAGTGGAGGCGGCGCAATGAAGGAGGTAAGGAAGACGGCTGGAGTGAGAGAAAGAGGCGAACAAAATTCCGGCGTCCAGCAGAGAGAAGGCGGCGGAGGAGAAGGTGAGGGTGGAGGCGCAGAGAGAGAGAGAGAGTCGAGAGTCTCTTCGCATTCTAGGGTTAGATGTATTTTTGATCTTTTGTATTAGGCATTTAATTAGTGCTTTAATTAACATTAATTATCCCTTATTATTTCCTAAAATAGAAACGAGCCATAATTGGTGGAACAACCCGAAATGGAATACGTGGCATGAATAACGGGACGGAGGGAGTAATAAAAAGATATAATTATAAGGGTTAATTGTTTATAAATACACAAATTATACCCAAAATTTGATTTTTTATGTTTTTGCTAAAAAAATAAAATTTTGAATTTTTACCTGAGTCCAAAAGTTCGTTGGCCAATAACTTGATTTGTTTTTAGATCTATGGACAATTCGAAGGTGCCATTGAAAATCTTTTGATGGTAGCCCTTTGTTGATACTCATATTGTTGGATTTTGATTATCTGAAGTGGTCCAAAAAAGAAAAAGTATGGAGTTTCATGACACCAAACCCCAATTAAATAATTATCATTAGAAAGATAAAGTCAATAACTTTCTATTAGTACATTAGGATTACTTATTGAACTCGAGATAATTAAGTTATTAACCAACGAACTTTAGGCTCGGATCGAATTATAAAAATATAAAAATTTATGTACTTTTATAACGAATAAATTTAATTAAAAACTAAAATTTAACTATAATTAGTGTATTTATTGATAATTAATCCCTAATATATATATATATATATATATATATATATATATATATAGGGGAGGGCTAGAATAAAAACACTCTTAAGTGTATAAAATATAAATGATTTTCAGCCCTTAGATCATCAAGATCTACGGTTGATTCGTAACCCTTTTGGATGAATTCGTGGTCCTGGGTTCGAATCCCAAAGGTAGCAAAAAATTATTTTTCACAATTCGTAACCATGTTGGATGAATTCGTAACCCTGTTGGATAAAATTCGTACATTAAAAAACGTTTATATTTATATTTTAAGAAGTGTTTTTATTGTAGCCCTCCCCTATATATATATATATATATATATATATATATATATATATATATATAGAGAGAGAGAGAGAGAGAGAGAGAGGTTCAAGAAAGAACCATAAATAAAAGAAGACCGGAGAACCATTTTCAGCCATTCGATCATCAAGATCTACGGTGGATGCATCATCTTGTTGGATGAATGCAGATTCAGGGTTCGAATCCTGAAGGGAGCATTTTTTTTAATTTTTTTAGTGCATTAATTTTAACAGCGAATGCATTAATTTTTACAGTGGATGCATTAGATTTGATGGTTCTCCCGTTCTCACAAATAATGTAGTTCTCTCTAGAACCACACCCTATATATATATATATATATATATATATATATATATATATAGGGAAGGGATAAAATAAGAGCATTTCTTAAGATATAAAATAAAAATCATTTTCAGTCCTTAGATCATCATGATCTACGGTTGATTCGTAATCATGTTGGATGGATTTATGGTCATGAGTTCGAATCCCAAAGGTAGCAAAAATTTATTTTTCACAATTTATACCTTTATACAGCAAATGCATACGTGTTCTACATAAAATTCATACATTAAAAATTGCTATTGTTTCTTATTTTAAGATGTGCTCTCACGGTAGCCCACCTCTCTCTCTCTCTCTCTCTCTCTCTATATATATATATATATATATATATATATAGGAAATGGCTAAAATAAGAGCATTTCTTAAGATATAAAATAAGAATAATTTTCAGCCCTTAGATCATCATGATCTACGATTGATTCGTAATCCTGTTGGATGGATTTGTGATTCTGAGTTCGAATCCCAAAGGTAACAAAAAATTATTTTTCACAATTTATACATTTATACAGCGAATTCATACATGTTCTACATAAAATTAATACATTAAAAATTGCTCTTATTTCTTATTTTAAGATGTGCTCTCACGGTAGCCCACCCCTATATATATATATATATATATATATATATATATATATATATGATTGAGTTCAATAGAGAATTATCTTTTTATTCATTATGAACAAATCTATTCATTTTACGAACATATGAACATAAGTAATGAACAGTCGTATTTAGTAAAAATAAAGAAAAATTCGCCACCAGCAGAATTCGAACCCTTGGCAAATTGCTGTTCATGTGGTACATTGATCTGTTCATTAAAATTATAGATCTGTTCGTTTTTATTTTACGAATTCTCTATTCTCCACAATATTTAGCTTCTCTGTTGAACCCTTCTATATATATATATATATATATATATGAGTGGATTTTGAAAATACCCACTTTCCTTTAGTAAAATTAAAAATTAGCCACTAAAATAAAAACTTAAAAAAATACCTACATTTACCATTTTACCCTTACATATAAAATTTTTACAAATACCCACGAATTCACAACCAAAATAAATTTTGGTTGTGAATTCAAGCTTTAAAACTCGAATTCACAACTGAATAACAAGTATTGGTTGTGAATTCAAGTTTTAAAGTTTGAATTCACAACTATAAATAGTGTTAGTTGTGAATTCGCGTGAATTCGCAACTAACACTATTTCAAGTTGTGAATTCACAACCAATAAAACTTGAATTCACAAGCAACACTGTTTCAATTGTGAATTCACAACCAACACCGATAATTCAGTTGTGAATTCATAAACATGGTTGTGATTTCAAGAACATTTGTACAAAATTGCGTGATTTTCATCAATTTCTTCAATTTTTTTTATTAAAATCAAATTGAATTCAATTTTTCCTCAAATAATCTAAATAATCTCCTAGTTAACTCGAAGAAATTGTTGATCAAGTCAATCTGCAACAATTCGCTGATCCCCTAATTCACCAAATTCACTCAAATTCACCAAAACACCTCTCAAATTCAACAATTTTAAAATAAGTCACATGAAAATTATACACATTCGCCTCATTCGTTAAGTAAACTGGAAATTGATGGCAGAGGGAGATCGACGGCAGCGCATGCGTTTCTCGCCGGCCGTCGCAGGAGAGAGAGAGCGAGTGAGAGTGGAGAGAGAGAGAAGAGAAAGAGCGAGACGGCGGCGCCCGACGCGGGCGAACGACGCGGCGGAGACGTCGAACTTGTGAGCGTCGAGATCTGATCGCCGAGCTTCTGATCGTCGGCGATGGTGAGGCTCGAGATCTGATCGCCGAGATCGATGACCTTCTCCGGAGCCTCGACCGCGGCGAGGGGGCGGACGGCGGGGGAGGTGCGTGTAGACAGAGGAAGAAGGAGAGAGAGACGCCGAGATTGGAGATGAGGAGAGGAATGCGCGGCGGCAACGCCGATGTCGCCATGGCCGCCACCGCCGTGCTCCAGTCGATCCGCCGCCTCGATTGTCTCTGTGTGAGAGAGAGAGAGAGAGAGAGAGAGAGAGAGAGATAGAGCGCTGGTGGGGGGACGAATGAGAGAGAGAGGAAAGAGCGTGTAGAGAGAGAGAGAGAAATGAGAGAATGAGAGGAGGTTAGGGTTTGCCCATTTATATAGAAGGGTAATTTAATCTTTTAACACGAAAAGTTGGTATTTTTTTATGTTTTTATTTGAGTGGGTAAAATTTATTTTTACTATATAAAAGCGGCTACTCTTATATATTAACACTATATGTGACCCGGGTTCGATCCCTCTTGGGAGCGAATTGGAGATTGGGGAGATATAAGGTGGATTTTGGTGAATGGAGAGATAAGGTGGTTCTTGGAGTGGATGGGGGAACTAACTACTAACATCTAACATGACTTTGTCCGATCAAAATATATATATATATATATATATATATATATATATATATATATATATATGACGGTGTTTGAGCATTAAGCCTTCAGCTGCATCTAATTGAATATTCTGATTTTTCTGCGAGTTGCAGGTGGCTTCAATCATAATTTGATAATGTCTTTTTCTTTTTCATATTTGTGGGTTCCATTTGTTATTTTTTTTCTTCATAGTGGCTGAATATGTGATTAGAGAAAGTTGCAAAAAAGACAAAGTTGAGTTAGTGGTAGCTGATGCCATTAGGGTTGTGGGCGCCACCTCTCCTCAGCCCCGACGCGGCTCTCCGACGCCTTTGCTTCCCCGCAGCGGCGGCGGTGCTCCGCTTGACAGGGGACCTAGTTGTGGTACAAAATTTAATACTAATTGTGGTAACTATTTTATTTTACAGATTTGTAATTAACCGTGTGCTTAGTTTCTGTCTCGTCTAATTTTATGATTAATTTTAACTGGTTTTGGTGAGTAATTCTTTTTCCTTTTTTCATTAAATCAGCGTAAGTGAGCATGTGTTTTTTTTGTTTTTTTATTTTTTTATTTTATGTGAGAATTATATAAACGGTCGTACTTACACACAATAAGTGATTCGAACTCTTAATTCACTACTAGAAAAAAGCACATAAATAACGGATTTTTTCCGTTATCTATGAGCAAAAAAACCGTTGTGTATAGTGGTGTTATCTATTATAGGTATCATACACAACGGTTTAAAAACCGTTATCTATGAAGGGAAAAGATAACAGTATAACCACACATACATAACAGTTTTATAACCGTTATCTATATTGATTATACATAACGGTTTTTGACTGTTATGTATTATAATTTATCCGTTATCTATTCCATAATATATAAATTTTCATATTATAGTTAACAGTTTTTTATACTTTTTATAACGGTTTAAACCGTTATCTTTGTGAGCAAAAGATAACGGTTTTCGACTGTTATGTATGAGAATTAATCCGTTATGTATTATATGATATTTCTTTTTTCTAATAACATAGTTAACAGTTTTTTATACTTTTTATAACGGTTTAAACCGTTATCTTTGTAAGGAATAGATAACGGTTTTATATTGTGATACATAACACTTACATCCGTTATCTATGACTTGCATACATAACGTTTTTTACCGTTATGAAAGACATGGAAAACCGTTATGATTTTACATTTTAATTGTTATACATAACGTTTTATTGCAATTTACATAACGTTTCTTGTTTGTTATCCTTGTGATACATAACACTTACATCCGTTATCTATGACTTTCATACATAACGGTTTGTCTCCAGATACATAACGGATTATTTTCGTTATTGTTATCTTACATAACGGTTACTAACCGTTATGTATGACTTTAATTTTTGTTGTCTATTTTATTATAGATAACAGTTTTGCATGTAATAGATGACAGTTTTCCGCATATTTTTTACATATTCTCAATTTTGCCTTTTATTTATATCTAAAACTCAAAAGAAAAAAAATTCAAATAATAAAATAACATTGAGAACATAATATTAACATTCAGAAGTTGCAAAAACAATCATCAAAGATTCAAAAGTAAGATCTGTTAATCTACAGGGCAAAATGCAGTCCAATACATGAGTAATTTAAAGCAACGAGGCCAGACAAAATGCAGTTCAAGACGACAAGGTCAACATTCTCCGAGTTCGAGTAGAAGAAACTAATATTTTCAGTTCATAAAGCACATATACCACAAGTCAAGAGATCTATACGGTTATCCATCCATGTTGTAGTCTTCTTGTTGTAAATAAGGATTGTAGTTCCCGGGAACTTCTATCTTTCCTATCATCTGCTCCATTCCTGCATAATACCAACTTCATGCAGTCAAAGTGTGAAATTTTTATGCAAATAAAACATTAAGTTAAAGGATTTCATGAATGTAAATGCAACAGCTTTCAATTATCCATAGCTTGCACCTAAGAAAATTTACATTAACATATCGCTATCATACCTAAAGTTCAAGCAAACACATGCTTTATCACAAAAGTTGCCCATTCCTCACGAATATCATCGATTTCAGCTTCGGTGTATGTCTTAACATTCTTAAACTGTAAAAAGAAATACGTACATAAATATATTTTACGAACATGTAAAAATAACTATATAATCATTAGGTGCTAAAAAATAAATAAATATTGCAAAACTCATACCAAACTACATATTAGCATTGTCAACCCAAATAACATCACAGTCTTCACGCACACATGGTGGTTCATTTTCATCTGACGCATTGTTTGAATCAACTACAGGCACTGTTCTTGAAAAACCTTGGAGTTGGACAGAAATGTCTCCCATATTATCACGATTGACTTCTTCAGTGTATCGTTTGTTGGGACTAGCAAGAACTACAGACCATGCTTCATCCTCAGGATCTTGAATGTAGAACACTTGTTTAGCTTGATTACCCAATATAAATGAATCTGTCTTGTACCCTAATTTATTCAAATTCACTAAGGTAAAGCCAGAATCATCCACTCTTACACCACTTTTGTTGTCTACCCAACTACACTTAAATACTACAACACGAAATGCAGTGTAATCAAGCTCCCATATTTCCTCAATTCTTCCATAAAATAACATGTCACAAACAATTGGATTCTTATCTTTCGAACTAGCAACTTGCATAACACTTGCATGTATGCTAACTCCAGAATTTTGAGCCACTCTAAAATCATCACGGTTTTTTGTATTAAAAACAAAACCATCAATAGTGTAACTAGCATATTGTGTTACACGTTTGCTAGGCCCAAAAGAAAGAAATCTCAATCTAGAGTCGATAGCTGTATTTGCAACCTACAAACAAGTTAAAGAATAATATAAGTTAATTTTTTATAACATAAACAGTAATAATTTTCAATAGAGTACTTACTTGCTCACGCATCCAAGTAATAAAAAGCCTATTGTGTTCCTCTTGAAGCCATTTCTTTATCTTAGCTTTCTTAGGAAACATTGTTGTCAAATGTGCCATGTGAGCCCTATAGAAGTTATTGGATTTAGAGTGATCTGACCTTTGTTCACTAAGTTGAAAAATGAAATTAATAGTTCAAGCTTACTCAATATAGGGATCAATATCGGCATCGTTTGTTAGCACATAACGATGATCTTGCTTCCATTCTTCATCACTGATTACTTTTACTGTAGCTCTTGATGAAGACTCTGTCAGGTTGTCCTTAAGATTAGAAGATGGAATCCCTATAGTGTATGTATTGGCTAAGTATTCCGAGCAATATTCAACAGCCTCTTCTACAATATATGACTCGGCAATACACCCTTCTGGTCGATGACGATTGCGTACATACCCCTTCAAAATTTTCATGTATCTCTCAAAAGGATACATCCATCTATACCACACCGGACCACACAATTTAACTTCACGCACAAGATGTACAGTTAAATGTACCATGATGTCAAAAAATGAAGGTGTGAAGTATTTCTCAAGCAGGCACAAAGTTGTCACTATGTCTTTTTGAATTACTTCCAACCTAGGCACATCTATCTCTTTATTGCATATATCATTGAAAAAGTGACACAACCTAGTAATGGCAATCCTCACATGCTTAGGCAAAACACCACGAATAGCTATTGGAAGCAATTGCTGCATCAATACATGGCAATCATGTGATTTTAATCCACTAAGTTTCAGATCCTTCATGGATACGAGCTTACTAATGTTTGAAGAATATCCATCGGGAAACTTCATTCCAAGAAATGAAGTACAGACTTTGCGCTTCTCCTCTTTAGTAAGTGTATAACATGCAGGCGGCAAACATGTCTTCTTCCCAACCACAGTTGGTGCTAACTCATTTCTCACACCCATGTGTACCAAATCCATTCTCGCAGCAACTCCATCCTTCGTTTTCCCAGGAATATCCAGCAATGTACCGATTAGACTTTCTAGAACATTTTTTTCAATGTGCATCACATCGAGTATGTGACGAACATGTAAATATTGCCAATACTCTAACTCATAGAAAATTGACTTTTTCTTGAAACATGAGTTGCCTACGGAAGGCACATCTGACTCTTTTGCTTCATTTTGCTCTTTTTTATCCTTTTTCTTTCTCTTCTTAGAATTCACTTCATCTGATATTTTTCTGCCCTTTGTTTTTCCCCACACACAATTGCATGCTTGCATTCTTTCAAAAACTTCTGTGCCACTTAGAGGTTTTGGGGCAGGCCGCAACTCTTGTACGCCGTCAAACGCTTTCTTCTGCCTTCGGTATGGATGGTATTCAGGTAAAAATTGTCGGTGTCCTGTATAAGATACTTTTCTACTGTACGGTAGCCATTTAGAATGAGTTTGATCTGCACAAATCGGGCATGCTTTATACCCTTTAACAGAACACCCAGACAAGTTTCCATAGGCAGGAAAATCATTGATTGTCCATAATAGAACAGATCTAAGTGTGAAGCTTTGAGAACGATATGCGTCATATGCTTGGATGCCTATCTCCCATAACTCTTTCAAGTCATCAATTAGGGGTGCCAAGTATACATCAATATCATTCCCGGGTTGCTTGGGACCAGAAATCAATAGAGTTAGCATCATAAATCTTCTCTTCATGCATAACCACGGAGGAAGGTTGTACGTGACAAGTACAACAGGCCAACAACTATAGTTAGAATTCATCATATTGTGTGGATTCATACCATCTGTTGCTAAAGCTAATCTAAGATTTCTGGGTTCGTTGCCGAAATCGGGCCATTTGTTGTCTACTAATCTCCAAGCCGGTGCATCAGCTGGATGACGCAACTTACCGTCACGTTTTCTTTCATCTGCATGCCAAACTAGCTCTTTCGCAATTTCCCGAGTACGAAACATTCTTCGGAATCTTGGTATTGGAGGAAAATACCACAGAACTTTTGACGGCACTCCAGGCATAGCCTTACCTTTCTTATTCACCTTCCATCTTGACATCCCACATGTAGGGCAATCACTTGAATCTAAATACTCATTCCAATATAAAATACAATCGTTGGGGCAGGCATGAATCTTATCATAATCTAACCCTAGGGTGCTTAAGGTTTTCTTTGCATCGTACAAAGAAAAAGGCATGGAATTGCTTTCAGGGAGCATTTCTTTTACCAATTTCAATAGATCATTGAAACTACTATCACTCCAACCATGTTTCGCCTTCAAATTGTACAATTTAATAGTGGCAGATAGCTTGGTAAATTGACTACAACCAGGATATAGAGGTTTTTCAGCGTCTTCAAGCAACGTCTGAAAATGGGTTGGGTTATTTTCATAGACATCATACGCATCGTGAATCATATCTATTGGTTCCTCAACACTACATCCCGTATTCCCTTGTCCAACCCGATTAGTATCATGTGTTGATAGAGATGATGTCTGCCCTTCACCATGCCATACCCACTTTTTATATGTCATGTCCATACCATTCATTATTATATGACCCTTTACGACAATACGTTTATACTTCCTAGTGTTAGCACACTTTGCACAAGGACAAGAGATTAAGTTAGCATCACAACCACTTTGGACTGCAAAATTCAAAAAAGCTTCAACTCCGTCCTCATACTCTTGTGATAATCTATTCTTTGACATCCATAATTTATTCATTTTTATCAATTCCGTAAGTAACCACGCAATGTACCTAAATCGTTAAATGAATATCAAATAATTAATTAGTAACCACATAATAAACCTATACAGTAGTGTATGTAATAATTAGTAACTGTTAAATTATTTTATTTAAGATTCTCCAGTTGTACTTCAAATATCATATTCAGTTAATTGGATTTATATTTTATTAGTATTAGATAGTGTAATATTTATGTCTGCGCTATTTCAGCATAAAAAATAGTTTTAAATATTAATAAGATATATAAATTAGATTCCTATGAGATCTTATTGTTCTTACCCGAACCTAGAAGTTACCCAAAAAATAGGTTCTGGTGAACAAGGAACCTAGAATACATTGTGATTATATCCTTAGGGAATACACTAAAGAATGAGCATATTAGAAAGTACAATACCAAGCTGTAATATTAGGTAATAATATGTTTCCTTATTAGAGTTGGCTGGAAAGTAATTTGGTGAATTAACAGATCACACTTAATTGCACTCCCACCAACAAAAGAAAAAGAATAAGCAAAAATAGAATTAATTGTTTGGATGATGGGGATCATAGTAATTACAATGAGAAGTGAGGCAATTTAATTACTGCTCATTTTCTTATCTAATGCTAATATGATTTAATTGGCCATCTTAGGGGTAATTGGCCATCTTAGGGGTACCTTTATCCACTTAGGGGTAATTGGCCATCAGTCAACTGATTTAATTGGTATCTAATGCTAATATGATTTTAAGTCTTAACAGAAAAATAATACTCCTATCAACGGGAAAGTTACTGTTTCTAACTTTCTAGTATTGTGACTCAGATTTGTGATGGAAGTGTAATTAGTCCAGTGATAAATATTGCACAGATATTTGCTGTGCAGTACAAAACTGGTAGTTGAGAGATACTATTAAGTACTAAGATTTGATTTGGTTCTGTTAATAATCACAATCTATGTGTTTCCTCTCTCGTTTCAAAATATATATTTTGCTATTTTTCTCCTTATATCTGCTAGCCCACAACACCATATTTTACAATCTATAGCATGTTCATGATAAATGTTCAAACTAAACTAAAGTGTAAGCATCAAAACACACAGTACAAACACACATAGCACATATAATCGGCTCCAAGCCATCACCACAGCAACAAATGGAATGGAACGAGCCATTCCCCAACCTACTCTCCATATCGACTACCTAGATACATGCTTATCTATGATATTCATGCATAACCATGGCTGCCAGTTGAGCCATGGTGCAAAACTAAGAGCACCTAGATTCCTTCTAAAATCTATATAGGGCATTTACATAACCATGGCTGCCAGTTGAGCCATGGTATAAAACTAAAAGCAAGAGGATATAAAACTCACCTTGAAGCTTATCTCTTTGTCAATCTCTCTATCACCGTGTACTTTCAAACCTAAAACAACATAAATGTAAATGATAAACTTATCACTCTATAAGATCAAAAGGAAAGTGGTTCAAATTTTATTTCTAAACTCAAACAAGATGGCTACAATTAGCAATCAAACTAATGGCTCTGCACTCTTCAAATCAGTGCATGAGTTCAGCTATGTCTTGGATTTAAAAAAAACAACAAACATTGAGTAAAAGCGTGGATAAGGAAAATAGATTTTAACATGATCTCAGAAGTCAGAACCACAGTTACTGATATCTCCACAAAAATGGCAAATGTGTTTAAAAGATTATGTGGAGCTAGAATTACAACTAACTAACCCATCAAACCAATCGTAAAGGTAGTTTCTTGCTTTTCAACAGCAAAAGATAGACCACTGCTCCAATCTCTAAGAATCTACTGAACAAGCATGCAAAGTAATACCTTGCTTAAATTGGTAGATAACACAGCACGAACATGAGGGAGAAAGAAAAAAAGTTCAATCACTTTATTCTTATCAGTTCTATTTGATGCTATCAATTAATAGTTACTAGTTAACAAACACCGTTCGAAACATTGTTTGTTAACCAAAATCTGTCAATAAAAAGGGCAAAGACAGAAGAGAGGAAGACAAATTAGAGAGAGAAACAACAGATGCAGAAGACATAATAGGAAGAGATGGGGAGGGCTCCTTGCTGCGATAAGGCAAATGTGAAGATTAGGGCACTTAAGCTCCAGAAATTTCCTAAACCAAACAAAATTAACATAAACTTTACTGGGAAAATCGCCTAAACAAACAATCTAAAGCCTAAAGTAAAACTGAAAATCTGAAGGCATTTTGCTAAGGGGATCCGAATGAATTATATTCACATCTTAATAATAAATACTGAATCACATTTTAGGTGTCAGATTGGATTGGCGAACATCAAATTCTTCAAAATTATGCCTCAGTAAAAAAACCAAATTAATGATTTTAGCAACCACAAACCAAAGCCTTGGGTTCATGTTCATACTTACACGTTGAGGCAGTTCGGTGTGGATAGCAAAGCGGCGGAGCAGGACTTCGGCAACCGGAGGAGGTACACTCGCTAGCGACAGGAGGAGGCGAAAGGGCGAGAGGGCGGCAGATAAAGCCCTAGGCGATTGGCAGAGGAAGGGCGAACGGCCGTCCTCCTTTTACAGATGTAAAAGGGCGGTGACCTCGGTGAGAAGGGCTGCAGGGGTGGCGGCGCCTCGGTGAGCAGGGCTGCAGGGGTGATGGCGCAACAGGCAGATAAACGGCGAGCAGAGGCGAATCTATTTCCTTCTTCCTTGTTGATTTTGGATTCAGCGCGGGATTGGAGATTTGGAGGTGTTAGCGCGAAAATTTTAGGTGAAATAAGGAAGGCAAATTCTATTCTTTTTTCTTTTTTTTATATTTTTAATATTCAATTTTTGGCATTTAGATTTTTAATTTAGATTTTATATAAGTGATAATAAAATAAAAAAATGTTATGATTTTTTATTTTTCAAAGTCTATAACTAGAAATAAATTCAGATTTTAGGATAAACAAATTATTTGTTATTTTTTAATATAATATAATATAATATAATATAATATAATATAATATAATATAATATAATATAATATAATATTATTTTAAAAAAAAATTAAAAAAATTATACATAACAGTTTTTAGAGACGCTCATACATAACGGTTCAAAAACCGTTGTAAATGACTCTTATACATAACGGTTCTTTAGCTTTATAAATAAACCGTTATAAAAGATGGTCATAGATAACGGTGGCGTAACGGTTTTGTAATACCGTTATGTATGCAACTAATAGATAACGCAAAAGCATAACGCATTTGTTCAAACCGTTATCTATGCATATAGACAACACTACATAGATAACGGATTTTCGAAAACCGTTATCTATTCCTAAAAGTGCGCTCATACATAACGGTTTTTGAAAAAAACCGTTATCTATGTACTGTTATCTATGTAAACTTTTGTAGTAGTGATTTATTGATTGGAACAAAAAAGTCTTACCAATTAATTGTGTCATAATCAATTTTTTTTTAAATAATTTTAAATGCACATTAACATTCAACAAGTCAAGTCAACGTTTTCGGAGTAAAAAAAAATAAGGGTTAATTGCACATAAATTACTGAACTTTCAACAAATTCTTATTTTGCATACAAACTTTAAAATCTTTATTAAAATTACTTAACTATTAATTTCTTCTAGTTTTGAAGATTTGTCTATTTTTCGACCAAAGTTTGGGCCTGAAATGATGTCATTTTCATCCAATTATACATTTCAACGTCAGTTCTATTTTTCCACACTGACATATTTATGCTACGTAAGCATATTCATGTCAAGCAAGTATATTTATGCCATGTCAACACGAAGAAAAATGGGCAAATATGCAAAACGAGAAGAAATCAATAGTTGAATAATTTTAATAAAGATTTTAAAGTTCGTATGCAAAATGAGAATTTGTTGAAAGTTCAATAATTTATATGAAATTAACCCAAAAAATAAATGAAGGATATACTAATTGATATAAAATCGATGATTTGTGATTTAAAGAATATTTTCTTATAGTTACAAATATAATTGATGCTTCGAAAATAGTTCAGTTTAGAATGATACCATATTACTCCATCAATCTCAATTCAATAGGCCATGTTTCCTTATTTGGATGTCTCAATTTAGATGAGACTAGCAATTTTGGGTTGAGGCTTGGTCGTGCAGGGCGGGTGATGTGGCGGTGCAGCGCTGTGGGTAGTGGGAGGGGGTGGGGTATCTCAACCGTACCATGAATTCTGGGTTGAGGGCATCCAGATTTTTCTTTTTTTAATTTAAGTTTATTAATTAATTTAATATAAAAGGTTAGAATGGTAATTGATTACTTAATCTAAATTTTAATCTTCTAATTTATATCTTGTCAACCAAACACAAGGTTACGATATTAATCTCATTTTATATCTAATACATATCTTAAATTTTATCTATCTTGACTTATCTGAACAATACTATCAAACACACCCTTAGTAATTATCGCCTTTTTGTG
Source organism: Salvia miltiorrhiza (assembly GCF_028751815.1). Lineage (NCBI taxonomy): Eukaryota > Viridiplantae > Streptophyta > Magnoliopsida > Lamiales > Lamiaceae > Salvia > Salvia miltiorrhiza. Next base: position 17,047,239 of record NC_080392.1, on the reverse strand, counting down.
CGTAGCATGAATGATATCCCTGTTTAGCCTTCTTTGTGAATACAATTTGAGTTGACTTCCATTTATAATAGTATGATCCACACAACTTCACTAATATTTAAAGTGAGTCCCTTACTCCACTAACAACTCCACTCAAATTTTATTAAAACTTGTGTCGTCCATAATATAACATTTTTTATAGACGGAGGAAGTATTTATATTTAAGATTAAAAAAAAACTATTTCATTCACAATAGCATAGTATAGTAATTACTTTTTTATAATAAATAGATCGAGTTAGTTAGGTACTTAATACAATTATTACTAATTATAATATATAAATAAAATTGTACTTAGTAATAAATTATATTTTTAAATTAAATTATTTAATAATATTATTCTCGAATTAACGAGTAGAATATTATTAAATTCAAATTTAATTTTTTTTAATCGAACTTCATTAAATAAATTTGAACGAAACTAACTATGAATAACTTCCAAGCGAGTTTAAGCTTGAAACGAGTCTTATGTACTATGCCTAACAAACGACAAACAACTATATATTGATTGGTTGATGATACTATACTTGGATAAAATATTATTGATTGGTTTAAAGGTACTCACACTTCGTGGGGAGCCAGCCTAGGTAGAAAAACATAAGTGCAGCCTTTTCTAAATAATATTGATTGGTTGATGATACTATACTAGGATAAAATATTCTCTTTTTCAAAGTTACAATATTGCATTTCTGATTTTGGGAACATCGATACGTGTAGTGATACTTGTTCGCGTCAATTTACAAGTTTACATTTTCATGCAATTCTATATATTGTTATACAAAATAGAATTTTCATTAATGAAAAGCAATTAAGCAATGCAGAAAATTTTACATGTAGTATTCCCTTAATTGTATTTTCTAATGATGATGTGGATATGTCAGATTAATTTTCTTCTCTCCTATTTATGCAATAAAATAAAATAAACAATTAGTTATTAGAGATGTCACAAAAGATTTGGAGAAAATAATTTCTCGTTAATTGACAACTTATTATCAATTAATGCGATTGTTTAAAGGTGTGCAAGTGATAAAACTTCAACGCAAAGGCTTTAAAGATGCATGGTGTTAATTGAGATAGTAAGAACATTCACAACCGCGAACCAAGACTCCGAGCTCGCAGGTGGGACCTTCCGTCGGAATCATCGAACTCTGCAACAGTCGAGCTCCATCTCGACGCGCACTCGCTCCAAATCTTTTTCATTTTTTTTTTCTTTTTTCATATTTGTCGGTGCCTTTCACGTGTTTCCTCTCTCCTTCTCTGCACTTAGCGCGCACTTGCGCTCCGAGGCGCACGCCTCCCTACCTCGGTAGTGGTACGGGACTCGCGCGAGCGGGGTGCGCATCCGTTTTGCGAGTCCCGTTACAGATGCTCTAATCATTAATATAATGTCACTTCCATTGAAGTAGTAAAGGTTAAATTAACAATAATGGTGCACCACCAAATGCTGCTGCACAATTGTCCGCGTGTTTTCAACATTATGTTTTCCACTACACCGTCACAAGATAATATCATCTAATCAAATTTGAGGATGTTATTGAAACATAAAAGTGAATATTTAAAGAATAATTAATAAATTAAATAAGTTTAAAATTAATCAATTTATCAAAGTAAATAGTAGATTAATTTAAATTATATTTATTTATCCATATTATCAATCAATGTAACTGGCTGAGTAACCTAGCTAGTTATAATTTCATTTCATGACATTAATACAAAACGTAATAGGGTTAATTACACTACTCTCATAACTTACTTACATAGGAAGTTTAGCCTAATTTTCATAAATAGAACATATTTTTGATATATTAATACTTAAGAAATATATTTTGTTTTTAAACCGAGAAAACTGAATGGAACATAGATTCGAATTAAAATAATGGCCTAAAAATACACACGTCATTATTTTATTCCACGCGGATTTTAAACTGCCACCGACTATCCAATTTCCAATACTAGAAAAGCTGAATTTGTTTAGATTTGAAAACAAAATACTATCGCTATTGAGTATTAATAAGTCGAAGTCAAACGATGTGTTCTATTTCTAAAATTTGGGCATACTATATGGTTAGAAAAGTATAATCAGCCCTAACTTAATATATATACTATTAAGCATCACAATATTGTGATTATAATATACGTATACGATACATAGTATCAATGCATATGGAAGAAAAAATAACAATTTAATTTGTATAGTATTATATATCTAAATCGGGTGGCGTGATCATTCCCAATTATCATCTCCTTTTATCAGCAATTCCCAACCGCAATCTTTTATCTAATTTCTTGAAAGAGAGAGAGAGAAAATAAAAAATCAAGATTCAATTATTTCACATGATCATAGCAACAAAGCTAGTGGGTACCTAGTCATATTTGGGCATGAGTTTGTTAAAAAGTGGAGCAAACTGAAAAATGGGCATCTATTCATCCCCAATAATCTCGACATAGAGTCATGTCACAAGATATTTAGTCGAGTTAGCTAGGGTTTTTAATAGACACTATATAACTATATAAGGGATCAAGAGATTTTTGTTAAGATAGGGATCGAGAGATTTTATAATGATATCATTCGGTATTATATTGTGATTTGTGATATGAAATATGAGGTTAAAATATAAAGAGACAAATTTAAAGTGGGGTCTCATCTATATGTTTTCTTCAATGCTCTGTGTGTTTATCGTTGTAGTGCTTGTATGGTTACCACAAATTAGTGATTTATAATTATCTATCATCTTTTTGACATTTTTTTACTGCTTAAATAAAATAATAATCTAAAATTTTTATTCTTATTTTTCTAAATATCTATACTTTCTTTATATAGTTAACTATTACAATAAGTGGATAAATATATTTTACTTTTATGTATTTTTGTTTTCATCCATTGTTTAATTTACTATATTTTACTTGTGTGGGATGATATAAATAAAAACTCTTTCTAAAATATAAAATAGAAATAATTCAGTCCTTAGATTATTAAGATATGAGATTGATTTATCACTTTATTGGATAAATTTAAGGTATTGGATTCGAAGAATTCTATAGGGAACAAAAAATTTAATTTCTGAAATTCAGACAGTTACACAACGAATTCATACGTATTCTATATAGAATTTAGATATTTGCACAGCGATTGCCCAAAGATGAAATCTCAATAGTTAAATTATATATAGATTATATCATTGGTGTAAATATGTTCCTAGTTTGAACTCGAAGGGTGATTTACAACATAATCACTCTCTTATATCTATATAGGGTTAGGTTCAAGTAAAAACCACATCTTTTCATGAGAATTGAGAACCATGAATAAACACATAAAATATATGAACAAGAGATAGCCAGGCCCGCCCGTAAGGTAAAGGTATGAGATTTCCCCATAGCGAGGTAATTAAAGGTAAGGTATAAGGTATAAAGTATGAAAAATTTAGGAAGGTATACCGTAACGTCCCACCCCTAGCCGTGAACAATTATACTCCCTCCATCTCACAAAAACATAAACAAATGGAAGTGGCACGGGTCTTAAAAAATGTTAGTTGAGAGTTAAAGTAAGTGAAAAAAGGGTCCTACTTTATAGAGTGTTATGTTAATTAATTATAGATTCTTAATTCCTTAATTATCTTCTTCAATTTAAACGGTTAAATTATTCAAATTAATTTAACCAGTTGGATTATTTTAATACACAAAATTTTCAGACAAACACTTTAATAAATACACGAATATTAAGGCTCAAACTAACAATTGTACACCATTGAGAATATTAAGGCTTAAATTAACAACTGTACATCATTGGAAAAATAAAACGTTTATATTGTTGGAATGAAGTCCACAGACACGATTTTCAAAAAGTGTAATCTTTTGGAGGGAATCACATACACTAATCTATTTCCCACCAAATCACATTCGAATTTTAGACTAATACACAATAAATAAACTTCATTTCAGAATTTAATTTATCTTTAGATTCCAAAAAACCACCTATCTAAAGCATCAAGGTTCTTCATGGCAGATCCAAGAAAAAAAGCCAGATATCACCACAGCTGATGAAACTCAAGTAGCTCAATTCCTCATTCTTAGAAGCTAAAATGGAGTTCTTCAACGCAGCACATGAGGAGGCAGTACAAAAGTTCGGTTTCAACATAACAACCACTCACAACATTTGGGTTGAAGCAAAACAGCAAATGCAAGGTGGAGGACCTGTAATTTTTTAGTCAAAGAAAAAAGGTATACAACATCGAGATAGATTAACACTTGATGTGGAGAAGGTAAAGTCATTGTCAATTCTTGAAAGGTCATCAATTAGGAAAGATGACTCCAAAAATAGGTGTTTCCAGAGAAACATTGGGTAGATGGATACAAAGTAAGCATTTAAAGCCACATACGAATGCTATAAAACCACAACTTTCTGAGGCTAACAAACTACCAAGGCTCAAATTCAGTTTGAGCCATTTAAAGTTTGATAACCAAGCAAGAAATGCAATTACATTTGAAGACATGCACAATACCATTCACATCGACGAGAAATGGTTCTATTTGACTAAAACCTCCTCTGACAGATACTACCTCTTATCCTCAGAAGATGAACCTTATAGGTCATGCCAATCAAAGAGGTTTATAACAAAAGTAATCTTTATGTGTGTTGTGTCAAGACCACAGTTTGATGGTGATGGTGCATGCACATTTGATGGAAAAACTGGAATTTTTTCATTCATAATGAAGTAGCCAGGAAAGAAAAATTCGAAGAACAGAGATAAAGGGACGTTGGAAACTAAACCAATTCAATCTATAACGAAAAATGTCATCAAAGCATGCATCATAAATCGGGTAATGTGTTTCACTATCAGAATGTAGATTCATCATCTAGCTTTGGGCAGATTATTCCAGCAATCAAAGCCAAGTGGCCAATCACATCAAGTAAGAACATAGTAATTCTACAAAATGATACGATCATTTCCAGACCAATCGAACGATACGCAAACGGAAGACTGAAACGAACGAACTATGGATGGAATCCCAAAACCTCTTAATCTAACCCACGGAATGATTTAGGCAAACGAATCCCTAAACCCCAACGTGATGTTGACGCAGCAACTCGGGGATGATGAATGACACCCAACGAGGGTTGGTTGACTCGCCGTTACGCCGGATAATTGAATTCGACTTGGAAAATCAAGAAGAATTCGAAAACCCTCAAGAGAGAATAAAACTCACAATTTGATTAATGATAAAAGCTGAAAATTTCGGCCAACACAAAAGCCCTATATATAGTCAAAGACTAAACCTAATCTAATAAGGAAACAACTTAACTAACAAGCAAAAGAAGCCATAATTTCAAAAAGGGTTAATTGCATGAAAATACACGAACTTTAGTCGCAATTTCATTTTGCACATGACTTTTGAAACTTACATTTTTAATCATGAACTTTGCATTTGTTCCAAAATTTCCTTAAAATTGAGCTCTGGCAGCCGGAAAGATGACGTGTCTTCAAACATGCCACGCGTATGTGACACATCATTAATTCAAACGACGTGGCACAAAACGACGTCGTTTTAATACCGTGTTTCTCAATCCCCAAATCGAAAACCCTAGCTCCCTCAATCTCAGCCATTAGCGGCGGCGCTCTCCGCCGTCAAAGGAGAAGAAGGGGGAATCGACGGCGTGAACTGTGCGTCGTATTAGTGTGGGTGTGTGAGTTTAATTTCGAAGAGAAGTATCACCAATTTTGATTCCGGAAATTAGAGGAGAAATGGGGGATTGGTTGCGTGAAACCTTGCCGGAAATTAGAAGGAATAGGCAACTGCTCTGAATTTTGGGAGTGAGAGGAGTATCGCCATTCTGATTCCAAGCTCCGGCGCTGATATTGTAGTGGTTTCCGGTTGATTTTTGGACGGTCTTAGCATTAAAATCAGTAATTGAAGCAGCAGCAACAGTCTTAGCATTAAAATCCAGCCACTTTGCTGCCGTCGCGGCCGGTGACGATTTCTGATTTTTTCAGAGCTCATTGTAATGATGTCAAGGCGGCGTGAGCCGTTTCCAGCAATTGTGGGGTAGAGGCGGTTGTGGTTTGAGAAGAGAAAAACTTCCGGCTGTTTAAATGGCATCGTTTTACAAAACGACGTCGTTTCCATGTCTGCAAACTTCCGGCTGTTTAAATGGCACATGCCCGGCTGCCACATAGGCGACACATCAACCTCTCCGGTGACTGGAGCTCAATTTTAAGGAAATATTGGAACGAATGTAAAGTTCATGATTTAGAATGTAAGTTTCAAAAGTCATGTGCAAAATGAAATTGCGACTAAAGTTCGTGTATTTTCATGCAATTATCCCTTTCAAAAATCACAAGGCTGTCAAACAAGACCCTTATTTTCGAAATACAAAGCTGAAAACTATGGGCTAAAATCCAAAAATAAATAAATAACATAAGGTCTTCAAAACATATGAATTCTTCAAGCTTCAGCCCACTCGCACGTAATGAGATTAATTAAGCTTGGGCCGACTCCACCATCTCCGATGGGCCTCTTCATCAACTCTTGATCCCACACTTCTTGGACTAAGTTCATCAAGCTCTCCTTGAACTTCTTGGCTCGTGCTCTAGTGATTGGCCCAACAAGAACATGCACCGGGTCTTGCACCAACGAACCTTGGGTTGCATCACAAGACAACGCCAAACCACATATCTCAAGCAATAATGCAGAGTTCATAGCTGCAGCAAATTCAGATGGATTCAGAATGTAGTTGATATGTCAAACCTCCGAATTCTCCAGATACAAACATAAATGATTTGGGTTTTTTCAGGGCAATACAAAGTCTGCAAGATGATAAACCAGCCAAGAATGTGGATGATCTCGTAAAAAATGTAGGGAGTTCATTTGAAGAACTATCAGCACAAATACTCAACAATGTGTTTCTCACATTGCAAGGATGTTATGTAGAGATCTTGAAAGTGAAGAGGGCAACAATTACAGGATTCCACACATCAACAAAGCAAGACTTTCAAGGCTAGGTATACTACCTGACAGTATTCAAGTTGAAGAGGGTCTCGTGCAGGAGTATGTTGATTATTTGAAGCAACTTGAACTAGATACATGGTCAAGCTATGATCTTACCTCAGTTTGGAATTATTTTGGTCGTGACTAAAGGTGACTGATAGGACGCGCGCCCGTCGCCCGGCGCGCGGTATCAAAATAATTGTGTATGCCCTAGACGGACAGTACACGCTCCTATTGCTCGCAACCAAAGAATAGTCTTAGCAGCAAGTATAGGGTCGATCCCACGGAGAGTGAGGAACTACTTTACTCTTCGGGTGCACAAATTGAGTTGTCACGGTCTCAACCTGTTTATCTGCACAAGTAAACTTAAACAAAGATCAAATATAACAAGGGGTAAGGTTTTCGGTTAGGTCATAACTATTGTCAATATTTATTTCGGTCATAGGCATACTGATGATCCGTCCATGATCCGTATAGACTCAAGGCGTGGCCCAAAGACATTGGGGCGTTTCAAGAGGCTATACTTCACATTTAGGATGGTTGATCCCATTGTGATCACTTGGTCCGAAGGTCACACATTCCCCGGTCACAAGGCAGTGCTTCACTCCTCCTTAGATAGTAGTCATACCCGTTACTCACCAAGTATGACCCTCACCAACCTTCTCTCCCGAGGTCCCCAACTCCGCACTAGAGTGACACATGCCTCCTGGACTCAACTATTTCCGGTCTTGTCGACCGACCAGTCATAGACATGCTACGGCGCCGAGATTGCTTTCCTCGTTTGATAACCATGGCTTTATGCCTCGTCACAGTTGATGGATATTCTCTAGAGAAGCCCAAGACTGAGGAAGGACAGTGTATCCCATCAATCCTTTCCCCACCTTTCGGATCTACAACGTCTTTTGTTGACGTTGCTCAGCTACTCGGTCTTTGGTATACCGGTTGTTGTTCCTTGGTACACCCTGGCCTTTGCTTGACACGGACAGCGTTTTACCGAACGAGGGTCTCCCGCTAGGCCTCTACTGCCCATGATATCGAACAGATCCTTCCGGAACCACGAGACTCAACCGAAAGAACAAATGCCTCACGAATGTTTACATATTGACAACAATTATTTCCACCCCTTAAACCTCACCAAGGGAACTACTCACACATATTGGAAAACGTAAATGCGAAATAAAATAAACACATGAATGAAAGGAAATTTGAAATACTTGATATAAAAATACCTAAGGCAACAACCTTGGCTTTGTTCGTCACAACGGAATTGAAATACGAAAAACAAATAAAGTGTTTGGTGCGAAAAATGTAAAATGACAAAGTAAATTGTTTTCTTGGTGAACTAACTAAAATCTAAGTCTAGAAGAGCACTAAAAACTGATGTGTAAGTGTAGAAATTCGTTCCTCTAAAAAACTGCTCTCTAACTCTATGTAAAACTGCCCTCTGCCAGCCTTTATATAGCAGTTCGGTAAACCCTAGCCGGCAGACCAAATCTGGCAGATTATTTCCTTCCATATTTAGCTTGATCCTTGATTTGATTTGATAGCTAATGGATCTCCAGCGGATTTGGGGTTGATTCCACATTATTCCAGATCCTTCCATTGCTAGAATTCGCCAGAATCTTCCGGGCAATCTCCTCCACACGTCTTTCCATATATAGCTCCAGCTGCTGACTGCTGTTGACGGGAATGGTCATACTAGCTTCTTTCTTCGGTTGGCCTCATACCAGGTGGTACACTTCGAACGTTCCCGCGCCTCGAATGGTTCTGAGGGGTACTTCGCCGAGCTCTCTTCCTGGTTCATATGTAGCTCATCTGTGCTGACTGTGACTGCTGTTATGGCCTTACCAACTGCTTCCTTCGGTTAGCCTCACACCAGGTGGTACACTTCGGAGATTCCTGCGCCTCGAATGGTTCTGAGGGGTACTTCGCCGAGCTCTCTTCCTGGTAAGTTTCACTTCTGGAAGTTTGGATAGTTTTGTTCCTGTAATGCCCATTCTGACCACATTTCGTGCATATGCCCTTGACTGAGCCTTCTTCCTCCTGAATACCTGTTTTCTCCCCTAGACGACTCAAACAAAACAAAAGAAAGAGAAAAATAGGGCCAAATGGCCCAAAAGTCGAAGACGCATCAGTGACTAAACCTCTATAGATTACAAACATCAGTTCAGGATAATTCATTTTGATTTGTAAATTCTAGTTGAACTAGAATTCATGAACTGAGGGCTTTGCAACCTTTTTGTAATTAAAGTCTCAATCTAGTTAATTTTGCATCTTAGACTTCATTTTGTTTACAATCTCCCCAAATGTTAAACCTCCTAACTAGGAATTTTAACCCCTAGTGGTGGCTATAACATCAGTCACCCTTAGCACTCAACCACAAATTCACAACCATCAAGAGTGAACCACAAATTCGCAACCATAAAAAAATGAACCACATATTCACAACAATCGAGTTCACAATCATAGCAGGCAACAATTAAGGCTCAAATTCACAACCCTCGGGAATCACCATCACCGGGTTCAACAGACATGCAAATTCACATAAGGCAACACTCGAGTTCACAGTCATAGCAGTCAACAATCAACCACACATTCACAACCATCAGGAATCACCTCATTGGGTTCAACAGATAAATGGAAGAACAATACCTCAGAGGAGTTCAAAAACATTTAGACACCAATCTGGAAGCACTCTGAGATATCGACATTTCCTTTCTTCGGACCATCGATGACTCACATCATCAAGTGTAGTATCTGTCGGGCATTGAGGACTCTCAGATCCAACTGCAAGATCTCCGGGCCATTGAGTAATTTCAGATCCAAGTGTAGCATCTGCAGGGCATCGACGATTCTCAGATACAATTGTAGGACCTACGGGGCATAGAGTGATTTCAGATCCAAGTGTACTATATGCGGGTAGGGGTGTAAGCGAGCCGAGTCGAGCCAAATAGTGTCTTGCTCAAACTTGGCTCGTTTAGCTAATCGAGTTGTTTGCTTAATTATCGATCGAGCTTTAATAGAGTCGAATACAATGCCGAGCCTAATCGAGCTTATTTAATTTAATTTTTTATTTAAAATTTTAGTTATTTTCCTAATACATAAATTAATTTTCAAATATATAAGTTATTTTATTCACAAAAATATAATATATTTATTATTTTCTTGTAAATAAATGATGTTAATTAGATATTTAATCCAAATATTACTAATTATAGTATAAAATATAGTAAGACATTTAATGAATAATCTTATGTTTTTAAGATAAATTACTTAACGAGCTTGTTCACGAGCTAACGAGCCGAGTATCGTCATGCTCAAGCTTAGCTTGTTTAGCTAAGCGAGCTGTTAATTAATTTACCGATCGAGCTTTTATCGAATCGAACGTTAGCTCACGAGTAGCTTATCTTGTTTATAGCCCTATCTGTGGAGGTCTCGACGCCACCAGACTCACAGAACTCCGACGTCTCTGGGACCACCATGTACCATTCAGGTGGATGTTCACCATCTGCCAAGGCAACCCCTTCCTCTTCGTCGATAAGAGAAAGATGAAGAGGTTGCGATTCAGGACATTGCTCGAAGGAGTCTACACCCTCGTTTCTCGCAGAAAAATTGGGATCGATCTCCGTCTCCGGGACTACCGTATCAGAATCAACCAGGGAAGGGTTGAAACTCGTCTCCGGCGATTCAGTATTACCTAGATAAGCAAAGTAAGGTTCGAAATTTATCTTGGGGAACATCGTCCCAGAAGCAAGATCGAGCAAGGGTTTTGAGAAGCAGTGGAGAAGATAAAGAAGATCGTCCCAGATCACAAAGATCGTCTGTGAAGATAGAGAAGATGAAGAATGGGTTGCGGCTAGGGTTTTGATTTGGGTCAGAAATTCTTATAAACATGTACATGGGTGGTTGAGTGATTAATGGAAAGTGTTAGTAATTAATAGGGTAGGTGGATTAATGTGTTAAGTTTAATTTTTAATTAATGATTAATGATTTAATTAAGAAAAGATAGTGGTGGGCCGTCATGGTTTTTTTGTGAATAAGTGTAAAAATGAGGGATGAAAAATAAGGGGATAATTTTCAAAAATAGTAATGTTCATATTTTTTTGAGACGCCCCAAAATGGAAAAACGTTCATGTTTTTGTGGGACGGAGGGAGTAATACATAAAATACATGAATAAAAGATGATCAGATCTTGTAGATGTGTTATATTTAACTATTCACGATCTGACTAGCACGTGTTCATGTACTTATTTTATGTGTTTGTTTATGATTCTCAGTTCTCACTTGATCATTTATCTATACTAGTATTTAACCCGTGCGATGCACGGGCTACATATTCATACGAATTTGTAAATAAGTATTTACCAATCAGCACTTCCTCATTAGCATCTTCAATAGCATTTATGTAATACCCGGGCTTTTGATGACGTGTTTAATTGCTTAAGTTTGAGTAATTAGGGTATAGATCCCTTGTTTGATTTACTTTGTAAAGAGATGAGGAGTTATATGAAGTTCCCTTGTTATTTTTAAGATGTTGAGATGTTCTTTTGATGATGTTTGGATGATGTGAGATTTTATATCCGAAATTGAGTTTGAGCATTCGAATAATTCGAGATAATTATTTGAATGAGAACGGTGAACTCGGAAGTGAGATCTGAGTCCGTTAAGACGTTTTTGAAAATTTTGACTTTTTGACGATGAATAGTAAAATACTGCTATTTCGTCTTTTTGTCGACTTTCAAAATCTTACGTGCACGTCGTCGAGAAATATTCTTAGTTTTTCGATACGAGTCCAATAATGAAAGTTTTTATTTTTGGACGACGAGTGAATAGTAAATCGGGATTTCTCGATAAACGTGTAAATCTCGTTTATCAGAATTTCGAGAACGAGCTTGTATTTTCTATATTTATATAGAATTACGAGTGTAATAAAAGTGAGTAGGAGTTGAGAGGGCGAGTAACGAAGAGTATGGGTAGTTAGTCGTTAAAACGAGACGAGACGAAACGAGATATTTAACGACTAAATATCTAGGCCTACCCTACCCCTAACCACCCCCCAACCGCCCAAACCCACTCACTCACACTATATCACGTTGATATCAGCCACAACACACACACTAACACCTAAAACACACACACACTTCACGCATAACACCATTTTCTTTGGTGTTGGAGCTTTTGACCTCCGATTTGAGCACCGAGACGAGCGCCGATCATCTTTTCGATCACGTATCTAAGTAGGTAAGATCTCTACCTACGTTTTGATGGTTTTCTTTTCGATTTTCGTCGACGTCGAAAAACGTCGATTCTCGACTTTATTTTGAAACGACGTCGGATCGTCGTGAAATTTTAGTATGTTGTTCTTGGGTAGATGTTGAGCATGTTTAATGAAGGGAGTAAGAACGGAACGAACCGTAGCTATGAAACCCATGAGGGCAGCCCCGTTTTTCACATATTAGCTTGTCTTTCGATTTTTGTTTGATCGTTTTGACTTGATATTTGTGCTTAAGGGTATGCTAGAATCGATATATATTAAATTCGTATTTTTCCAAGCACGAAAATTGTATAAGTTTTTAGAGTATGATTATTTAAATTCGTGAAGTTTGGGACGTTGCATAATGAATATTATTGCGTATATGTGTTCTACGATATCACATGAGCATGCTAATTGATTTACAATTTATGGATGATAATTGTTGAACGAAATTAAAACTGGAATTCTGTCAAAATTTTACAGCCGTTTCAAGCTTATGTTTCGATGAGTTTTCATTGCTTGATGGCTCTGAAATTTTAGTATGTTTATCTATGATATGTGTATTTCGTCGCTGCAAAATTTCATGTCTTTTGGATGATGTTTGGTATTTTAAAGATATTTTGAAAAAATCCTTGACAGAATCTGTCAACTGTTGGTAGACTTCACAAAAACGTTTATATCTATTAATCCATGAAGGATTTTGCATCACCGTTTTTTTTAAACGAAACTAGACTTCAATACTTTTCTAAAAACATAAGATTTCGATTTTTATGACCTCTGAAACAGAGCAGTTTATTATTTCAAAAATGCCCTGTTCTGCTGTCATATTTTTCCAACAGTAAAAGTGTATGAGTTTCATTGTTTATTTGGCAGATCATATGAACGTTTTCTCTTGTGAAATTTTAACCAAATCTTCAAGGATACCTTTAGTTTTGGCTGATTAAATTTGATGGAATTTTATTAAGGTTTGCCTTGGTTTCTAATGGCCTAAACAAAATTGGCAGAAACTGTCAATCTTTGACAGCCTGCACTAAAAGAGCAATATCTCCAAAAACCTTTAACCTTTTTGGTTAACTACCATTTTTAGAGTGAACTACACTTCATGAAGTTTTTGAGATCAATTGGTATGAGAGTTTATGATGATTGAGTTGGTTGTTATGAATTTTTAAAGATGACACAAAAACAGCAAAACTTTCTAGAAAACAACTTGATTATATTTATTTTGATGGATGATACGATATGACTAAATGGTGTGAGTTGTGAGAGTTATGATTAACGCACATAAATGTTGGTATCTGACACTCGAACAATTGGTGTTGAGTATAAATGATAGTTTACTGATAAAGAGTTTTGATGATTTTGAATTGTTTGGTTTGCATTGAAAAGATGTCAAGATGTTAAGTTTTGAGTCGAGAGACGAGTTCACGTAGTGAGATTCACGCGTTGAAATCTCGTGGCTGACATTATATATGAATAGGTCATGCCGAAATAGTGAAATTAGAATTTGAGCATAGTCAATTCTTGTTGACCCGTGACTCAAATACATGCCTAATGGAAAGTTTAACTTTCTAATCGGTTAATTAGACGAGATGAGAGCGAATAGATCTGCTAAGAAAGTGGACTTTTCGATGTGTTAAATATTTCTTTTAACTGAAGCGCTGCTAATTATAACATAAGGATGTTATAATTAATGAGTAATGACGAGAGATAATAATTGTTATATTGATTAACAATCAAGAGAGATGAACATTAGAGATACTAATGTTTCATAAAAGAGATTAGATTATTAATCGAGGTTTCTTTTATAACTTCTCACCAATTCTTCATAACGATGAAGGTCCTTTTGGGAAGTAACGACTTGAGGGAGAGAGTGACGTTACTCATTGATACAGAGACGCAACGAGGTGGGCATTACTTTTACTATACGTATATAGAGATCCCCTGCGTGTCGTAGGCCTCTTATACGAACGAATGCATGAGATGAATTAACTGTTAATTTCAGTTTCATATATCTATCAAACGAGTTTAATGCTACCTTTGAACAAGTTATTTCGTGACAAATCTTTGAACTGGAAAATATTACAACTGTTGTCTTGCCATAAAATGTTTAAATTTTAGTATGATATCTATCTGCTTTGGCTTTGCCAATGATGCAATCGAATTCGGGTCCTGAGCAGTTGATAGCTATCCTGCCAGGACTAGTGTACACCAGTGACCGTGAGTCATCTAGCGGGTTGGCCGGTCAAGTGACCGTGAGAGGTGGCCACCTCTCCGGCACACAGTTTCAGATATGATAGATTACAAAAGAACTTAGTCTGATCAGACGAACTTTAAGAATCACAAATGAACTTAGTAAGCTTGGGCCTTTTTAGCGAAAAACTCCCTTGCTGTACTGATTATGATGGCATGACAATTTATAGTTTTGAAGCATGTATTTTTATACCTAGGCATACGTGCCCACTGAGTGCTTTTGTACTCAGCCCTGCATATGTTTTCTAAATGTGCAGGTTGAGCTGATGTGATGATGGTGCTGCAATGAGCGGAGTCTCCAGGGTTGTTAATAAATAGTTAACCTGTCTAGAATATGTCTTCATACATATGTCTAGCTACTTTCCGCTGCAAGATGTTGTTGATGTTATAGTATGTTATGTCATACTTTGAGTCTTAAGAGAATGGTTGCATATGATGTATAACTTGATTAATGATATTAATTAACTTTTATGCAGTCTTTCATAGACTGTTTTCAATTGAGTATTAATGAATAAAAATGACGAGTTTTATTAAGATGAGTAAGTTTTACGGCTATAAATGACGCCCCTTTTCTTCCCCTTCTTCTTTAACCCCATCCCTAGTCGTGGATCACTCGGCCTAATTATCCCTAGTTAGGTCGGGCTGTGACAATTTATCTCTTTGAAATCCTTGAAAATGAATTTGTGAATAGGAAATTCAGGATCAATGCATGCTGACATCTGACTTTTTGGGAACAACACAATCCTATATGGATTGTTAACAGTCTTGTTCCTGATGAAGTTGTTGTTTCTGACGAAGAAATGCCTAATCTGAACAACAGCATCTTCTTTCATGATATTTCTAAATGCAGCACACTGACTACGTGGTATAGTCAAGTGAATCCTTGTGCCCTATAATAATTTATGCACAATTTAGGACACACATAAAAGCTGAAGCATATAACATATGTAGTAAATATAACTTTAACCAAATATATCATTTTTTTCACATACCTGTATAAAATCTATATAACTATGTAACTAAAAACACTATAAGTATAATATCATAAAGAGGGTACAGTATTGCAGTTTAGAAGATTTTAAATTTTACTGCCAATTCAGACTTTTCTTAATCTAAACACACATTTGCCTGAAAAATATTGTATATGTTACACATAATGTATTTAATCTCTGAAATGCATCTTTTTAACTTGTGTAAATATTTTGAAGCTAAACAGTAAGTGTTAGGTAACATTAGCACAAAATGTTTGACATAAAGTATCACTTCTTGATGAACTACATCTATGAGCAATTTTAGAAAGTTTATTAATTACTTTTTATCTGCAGCACATCTTAAGAAGAAAAATAATAACTCCGCTGGACCATATGCATTTTTAATATAATAGATCATACATTAGCTACTTGATATAATACCTCACTATCATGGACAATACATTCAATAGATGATTGGTCCACTCCATACTTAGTGCCATAGCAACGAATACATCTCACTTTTATCATTGAATTTGTGACAGACGGATGCAAATCCACAATCTTCGTATATATAGGTGCCATTATGTCTTCAAATATCTGCAGTCATGCAAAAAAAAATATTCACTTAGTATTTGCAACATTTTGTAATATTTAGAATTTACATAGAGCATCTGTTCTACTTATAGCTAAAATACAAATATTTGAAACAGTCATCAGCTTTCCAACAAAGAGAATAGGAGTAAAGGTACAGGATAAAAACAACATTTTAAGTACTTATAGCTATAATAGAAATATTTATAACACAGGTTTTTCAGCAAAGACAACATGAGTAGAAGTATACAAACAACATTTTATGTATTTAAAGCTATAATACAAATATTTGTAACACAGGTTTTAGCTTTCCAATAAAGACAACAGGAGTAAAGGTATACAAACAACATTTTCTGTATTTATAGCTATAATAGAAATACTCCCTCCGTCCCCAAAATAAGTTCCTCTTTGGGGACGGCACGGGTTTTAAGAAAAAGTGGTAAAAGGTATGGATAGTGGAGAAAAATATGTTATAATTAGTATTGGGAGTGGTGAAAAGGTGAAAAAGTGAAAAGTAAGAATAAATAAAGTATTATTAGTGGTGGGGTAGTTGTCCAAAAATGGAAAGAAATAAAGAGGAACTTATTTAGGGGACGTCCCAAAAAGGAAAAAGAGGAACTTATTTCAGGGACGGAGGGAGTATTTGTAACACAGGTTTCAGCTTTCCAACAAATACAACAGGAGAAAAGGTATATGAACAGGTGAACAGATAATTCTTTCAGAATTATCTTTTCAATGTTAAAATTACTTGTTTCAGAAATATTTGGAACAGTACGTGATAAAACAAACTGTAATCTCTATTTCAGTTTTTTTTTTTCAAGCTGATCTCTATTTCACTTTTCAATGATATACAAACTGTGATCACATATTCTGTAAACAATGTTATACAGTGACAATGTTATGTGATGTATATAATAAAATCAAACACAAAAGATTATAGACATCTATCAAATATACTTTAGAATCTTGCATTTTAAAATCGAAAACCCTATTCTTTCAGAAAAAAATAAATAAAAAAAAAGATGCTTTGGAAGAGAAGAACAAACTACCAGCTAAATTTTTTTGAAAACCTTTTTGAAAATGAACATAGGAAATGAAGAGATTAAAACGAAAACCATTTTCTGAAAGAAACAAATTTTTGAAAGAGAATAACAAAATATCTGCAATTTTTTTTTACAAACCTTTTCGAAATTGAACTGAGGAAATGAAGAGATTCTGGTTCTATTTATAGGAAAATTCCAGACACAATTTTGAAATTTGAATTTTGGCTCCATGTTTGGGGCCCAAGTTTATTACAAATCAGATGCTTTTAATGCTCAAATCGTGATTATCAAGGCAATTATAGGTTAACAAAAAAACCTTTGAATATTAGCACAATTACACAGCAGACTTCTTCACAAACATAAATACATTGGTTAAAGAGGTGGACCATTTTCCCGCCAAAATGGATCCTAATGGCTCAGGCTGAGCTTTTATATATATATAGATAATATGATGTGATTCTTGTGAGAACTACAATTTTCATAAGAACTTGAGAACCATTCAAATTACTGCATTTGCTATGAAAAATATTGCTCCCGCTGTTAAATTTACTGCACTAAAAAAAAATCGCTCCCTCCAAGATTCGAACCCAAGTGTTGCATTCGTTCACCAAGATGATGCATCCACCATAAATCTTAGTGATCGAATCGTTGAAAATGATTCTTCATTCTTATTATATTTGATGGTTCTTACATGAATATCTCCCTATGGATATATATATATATATATATATATATATATATATTTATTTATTTATTTATTTATTTATTTTATGTGTTTGTTCATAGGATTTAATTTTCACCGAAAAATAGAGTTTTCGCTTGATCCATCAACTATCGATTTTTTCCAATTTATATATATATGGGTTAATTGCCTCTAAATTCATAAACTATAGTCAATTTCCGATTTTTTCCCCAATCTTTGAATTTCCTATTAAAATCCATCAACTATCAATTTTTTTCAATTTTCCCATGACGATAATTTTCGACCAAATCCGGTATCGGAACTATCCTATTTGGTGATATTCACTTAAAACATGGCAAAACGTGGCGTCGACGTGTGCAGTGTATGCTACATAACCCTATATGACATCGCTTCGTCTTGGGAGTTTTAAAACGCGGGGAAGAAGCTGAAACAATTTTCCAGTGTTAAGGGTATGAAAAATACGTAGCAGAGGAGATTCAAGCGCCGTTTCTCTTCCATTTTTTTGGGTGATCGGAGACGAAGGTCGAAGGTTGGTGTGCAACGGTAGAAATATAATAGTAACGTTGCAACGAAGGTCGAAGAGGTGCAAAAGAGCGAGGTAGGATTCGAGATGTAGTCATAAGGATCTTAACGTTGTACTCGGGATGAGATTTGAAAGTGGATGGTATCCACAACAATAGTAACATCGGAATGGATTGGCCGGCGTCCTCAACGTCAAAATCACGACGGGAAATGGGCATTTACACATCTTTTCTTGATTTCTGTCCAAATCGTGTTTTGTGGTGAAGCTGCCGAACGAGCAATTATGCGCCATCATTACCTGCGAAATCTTCAATTTAAGTAAATGCCAATTTTGTTCAATTCTTGCAAGATTTATCAGATTTCGTAGAGATTCGTCAACTGAGGGTTTGAGCGAGAACCTAATTTTATTTTAACAAGAACGCGCAAGAAACGATGTCGTTTAGGTAAAATAAATAACTATGTCGTTTCATCAAGTACCGCGTGTCCACGTCAGATAATTCTGATTCCACGTGTGTACGGATTTGGCCGAAAATTGCCGTCATGGGAAAATTGGGAAAAATCGATAGTTGATGAAATTTAATATGAAGTTCAAACGTTGGGGGAAAAATAAAAATTAAATTATAGTTTGTGAATTTAGAGGCAATTAACCATATATATATATATATAAGAAGTGGATTCTATGGATCGATATATACCCCAACTCTTATAATAGTATATAGATTCAAATATGGACCACACAATGTATGTATGTGGCGCACAAAGAGCATGCAAGGGTAAAATAAGAATATATATTTTTTTAAATTTATATATATATATTGTCGAATTTGTTTTTATTGCGCGGCCGCCGCTATAATTATACATATAATTGAACATAAATATGCATATATGTAAAGAAATACACGTATAACGTTGCATACAAATATGCATAGGACTATGCAATCTGTTGGGCGGCGAAAGCAACGACGAGAGGCACCTGACTGGTTTCATAGTGATTTGGTATTTGTGTGTAACGTTATGCATATATGTGTTTACATATATGTATATTTGTGTCGATTATATGCATGATTATGGCGGCGACGAGCAGTAGCGAGAGGCACCTAGTGTTCGCATAGTGGTATGCATATTTGTATGTAACATTATGCATATATGTGTTTATGTATATACATATTTGTATTCAATAATATGCATAATTATGGCGGCCGTGCGGAAAAAAAAAATTGACAAAAAAAATTAAAAATTATCTTTTTCGATTTCCAAAAAATTATTTCTATTCTAAACCTACATGCATTTTATCTTGCAAAGCCTATGTCACGTGTCGTGTGCTTAGTGCGCCACGTAACAAAATGTATGGCATATTACATTCCCGACTTAGATTACATTAAACTTAGAGTAGAAACCACAATTAGAGCATTATTTAATGGATATGAACAAAAAAATATGCAAGCAAACCCATCATACACTTCAAATGTAGGTACTTGTAGTAGTTCCCAAGGTCATGTAGGCTCCTTAGGAGGTGCTTTTACTTCCAACCACTTCGCTCAAGCCGCCTATTCATTTATGAATATACAAAGGAGTCATACTAGTAACGAATTAGATATATATTTGTCTAGTACATTTGCTTTCAAAAGTGTAGGTGGCGAACAATTCGACATCTTGAAATGGTGGTCCTTGCACGATAGGGAATATCCCATACTCGCCACCATGGCCAAGGAGTTATTCGCGGTTCCAGCCTCCACAGTCTCCGTCGCGCAAACATTTAGCCTTGGTGGATTTGTCTTGGACAAAAGAAGAAGCAACATGGATCCTTGAAACATGGAGGTCACCATGTTGCTTGATGGTTGGTCCAAAGCCGAGTTGCGAGCTTAAGAGAACCAATGGGATCAAGCCGACAAGAGCCCAAATGATGAATTCACCGAGTTTGAAAGATCTGATGCCCAGGCCTACGACTAGATAAGTTAAGGTAAGAGAACTACGTGGGCTTTGATTCTTCATTATTCAATAAAGATACATAGGCCACTCAATTTTAATATTTATATTAAAATTGAGCTCAAACCCTTTATTCATTTTTTTCCCTTGTAAAAAAATTATTTTCGAATTAGTATAGTGAATTAGTTAATAGTTAGTATTAGTTAGTTTACTTCTTCAATGTTGTAATTTCAATTTTAAAGATTGTATCCTTGTAATATTTTTTTTGTACATACATAGAATTCAATAAAGATATTAATTTTTATGCATTATTTTGATTGTAAATATTTTAGAAATACTTTTCCTTTATTGTATTTCAATATTTCAACATTTCAACACAAGTCATTTAATTTTTTTAAAAAAAGACATAAAATATATTACAAGTTATTATAAATTACATAAAAAACACAACATAAATAATTTCTAAATTTCTAAATTATTTATAAGTTATTATATTTTTATTAAATTAACTTAAGTAATTTCAAAATTTCAACACTTGTAAAGTAAAAAAATTTGAAATTTCAACACAAGTCATTTAACTTCATAAAAAAATACAAAAAAAGGAAGAACCGAAGAAACGCCAATTTGGCCCGGGAACTGGCGATTTCGGGCCCAAAAACCGATCCGCCTACAGAATACCAGGGCCAGTTACGGTTCACCATTTTGGTGAATTGGAACCGGCGGTTCACGGCCCGGTGGCAACACTAGTATATATACATACTAGTATGCCTCTCGTGCGATGCAAAAAAAATTATATTTCCTACGTCCCTCAAATAACTTCATATATTTTCTTTTTGGGACGTTCCCCAAATAATTTTCTATCAACCTAGCTTGCATCATTTACAATACTAATTATAATACATTTTCACAACTTTCAATACTAATTATAACATTTTTTCTCCACTATCAATACTTGTTAGGTCCGGAGGGTCTCGAATAGGTGTATGGGGGGGAATACACCTATAAGCTATTTTTCGAAAAAGAAACTTTAAATACAAACCGACTCAACCATTTTAGTGAAAGAATTTTATCAAAACAAGGTTGACGACTGATACTAAATACTCTTCAGTAAAGAGTTATCAGTTAAGTCAAAGACTTTAACTGATACACGTAAGGCTTCAGCCGAGTTTGTTAAACAGAGAGATGTTATGAATCTTACTGATTATCTAAAGATAGATCAGTTAGACTAATAACACACGCAGCGAAAAACTTTTGTTTCGAAATAGCCTGTGAGATTAATCACGTTGTCAACAGTTAAGTTTCTCTTTGCAATTAATCAGTTTTCAGTTTAAGAAAGTAAGAGCACAAGTAAGGAGGTAAATACTGAAAGTTGTAAATAACACAGAGATTTTTACGTGGTTCGGAAAACACTTCCTACATCCACGGTTGGTTGATCAGACCAACAACTTCATTGGGCATGTCCTTACGGGTGCACAGCAAACCGATGCGTGTGCTTACGGGTGCACAGCAAACCTGAACGTGTGCTTACGGGTGCACAACAAACCGAAACAACTGAAGAGCCTATCTTCAGTAGAGGCTCTTCAGTACCAACACACTGGGTTGGATTTCTCACTCCTAGCGCACACTGGGCACTAAGATCTCACGGAGACAGAACACTGGCCTGAACTCCTTTTCGACACAAACTCTCAATTCGGTCCGTGGAAAAGAGGTTTGAAAACTTGCTAACTAAACCACAAAGAACAAGTTCTCAGCAGTACTCAGTTTTACCTAGGCTTTGGATATACGATATTTGCCTAAGTTCTAAGAGAATATATGTAATCAGCAGTGACTGATTTTGGCTTTGTGATTCTCTTCTTCGATTCAAACTTTAGGGAGGTTTGGTTTTGCTGAGTAACGAATTCGGCAATGTTTCAGCTTATGTTGTTGAATCGGTTAAGATTGAAGTGATCCTCGAGCGCAATTTATAGGAGACGTCTTGAATAGATCCGTTGGCGGAGATGGTCTTCAAGATTTCTTCCGTTAGAGAGTAATTTGAACTTGGGCTGAGGCTACAATCTTCAAGGTTCCTTGTTTCGTGAGAACGGCTACTTTGAGGAGCAGAAGATGTGACATCTCTGAAAAGGTAATCACCAAAAGGAATGACCTCTGCAGAGAAAGAACGATCCTGAGATCTCTGCATTTAATGCGGCTGTACTTCTGGAGTGTGTGGCTTCCTTTAAACTTAGAGGTTCAGTCCGAGGAAGAATGTTTCGAAATTGATCCTTCAACTAATAAGTCAAATATCAGTATTTGACTTTGCCTTAATCGTTACATCAGTTGGCATCTTCAATCTTCAGTCTTCAGAACAGCAACTAAACTAGAAAAAGAACTATAACACTTGAGTTCGAACAGTTCTAGTCTATTACAAGTGAAACCTATTGATTTTGGTATCATCAAAACTAGGATTAAGATATTTCATTAAGTTCCCAACAATACTCTTAATACTTTTCCTTAAAACTCGTATCATCCTCTATTAGGAAGATACTTTGGGGGACAAAGAGAGTATATATTACTTTTATTAAATAATATTTGGCGTGGGCCCAACATTCCCCCTCCCCACCCACCCACCCACCCACCCACCCACCTGTCCTTTCTAAGCTAGCGAACTAGAGAAAATATTAGTATTTTTCGATATTAAAAGTGTCATTAATTTGTGCAAATGTATTAAAAATATTATTTATAATGAATCATTTATTCTATAAAAAACATGCCTTACAAAATAAAATAAGAAAATTTATTTAACAAAAAATTATGAACATATTCATATTAAAATGGTTATTTATAAAATTAATCACGAACTTATACTTATTTTGTAAATTTTAATCTTTTGCAAATAAAACCAAATACTTATAATTTTTGCAATTGAGATTTTCTAGTACAAATTTCAAATATAGTCCCTTCGTTAGATTGATAATAGCTCACTTTTATTTTTTGTTTGTCCTATTGATAATGGCCTATTTCAAAAAAGAAAATCACCTTGTCTCACAAAAAGTTGAAGGCTCTACCACTTTCTATCATTTTTATCTTTTAATTACTCTTTTTTCTTAATAGCCGTGCCGAATAGTAATGAACCATTATCAATGGGAATGACGGAGTATAATACTCGATGAATTAAGATTTTATAAAATAAAAAGTAAAAATAACCAACAAAAAAAAATCCTTGAAAGTACATGACAGATTATTATTAAATATGGCTTAAAATAAAAGAAAGAGAAAAAAGACCAAAAAACCCTTGAGAGCACAAGAAAGCAAACTAAGGGCCGAGGCTCATTAAAACCTTTTAAGAAAACCCGGAAGGGGAAAACCTTAAAAGGAAAAATAGTACTCGTCTAAAACGACAGAACTCGGCGCATGAGCGGAGAAGAGACATCTTCAGAGATTCCGGCTTAACCATCACCCCTAAGAAGCTCGGCACGAACACCGAAAAAAGAAACAAACAAGAGAACACTTGCAAAAGAGAAGACATTAGCCGGTTATACGCCGTCGCCAATGACTCCTCAGCCGCAAAGAAAACACCAAAGAACCACACAAAACATCCAACTATCCCAAAATAGTTCGCACATGACTGTGCGTGGACATGTCCTTGGCCACCGCCGATTTAATATCATCAATAGCAAAAGGCCACCATCCTTCCGTACGATCATTGTGAGCCATAATGTCTGCAGGTTGATTTCCTTCCTTGTAGTAGCCCGCTCTTTTATTTATTTATTTATTTTTATTAAGATCAGTGATTGCAATAATTGTTATATTGCATCTTCAGTTATGGTAAATCCAGTGTTTAGTTATCAACTAATTCAGCTCAGAAATCTGAATTTGATGCCATTGCGTGATATGATCGCAATTGAATTATTGAAGCATTCAATAATTTATTATCCAGTTTAATAACTGACTTAGCGAAGTCAAGTTATTAATTTATATGCGATAGAAATATTATTTCTATTATTTACTTGGAAGTCGTGATATAATTCCGAATTTAAGAACGAGTTAAATTAGATATTTAATTCGTAGAGAGTTATAACGAAGTGTCGTTATTTAGTAGAACCCAATATTTGTTTTACAAATACTTGATTAATTAATCAAGGCAAGAGATTTTTATTAGTCACCTCAATTCTATTTACTTACAATCATCATTTTTCTTTCACACTCCCTACGCTCCTACACTATCAATAGAGTATACAAAATCAAGAAATAAAATATAGATAGTACACGCATAGCAGCCCCTTTTCTTTAACTCTGCTAAGGTCATACTCTTTTCCCTGCAAAAGTCACAATTTAATATTTGAAGCATGCTAAGATACAACTAGGATCAGACGCACCCTATGAGTACTCCACTTTTCAAAGTCTCACATGAAATTCCACTATTAGTCAAAAAAAAAAATTATGGCAGCCACCAACCAATTTCATTTTTGTCAAAAATTTGCAGCAAAATTTCCACATTTGCTGTAAATAGTTTTCAAGTTTTGCGGCCTAATCTGCCTATAAATTGAGGGCTTCATAGTAGCCTGAAAATCACCAACTACGATTCCCCCTCCTTCCTTTATGCACCAAAAATCATAGAGAGTTTATTTCAGCTGCAATCTGGACCCCAAGAGGTAAGCTCAACTTAAACTTCTCCATTTTCTTCTTGAGTTCAGCCTGCAATGGTTAAGCAAAATCCACAATTATGTTTCAGTTTATTCATTCCTGAATTCATTAGCACAGCAGCCAACCAAGCACAAAAAAACACAGGTGATTGCTAATCTCATTTTACTCTAGTTCATGCTACATGATTTACACCAACATGATTTTCACAAAAGATTAACTTACGAAATCCAAATACCCAACTGTTTCTATTAAAGAAATACCTTGACCAATGCACCAAAAATCAAATCTTTACAAATCCGAGAATTTCATTTTGCTGTTTTGGTTTGGGAATGAGTGAAGAGAAGAGGGGGAGGTTGTCGGAGGCCCGATGCCGGGCTGACGATGATGCGGCGGCCGGCGCCGCATGAGTGGTGGCAGCCCGTGGCTGCTCACGGTGAAGGCAGGCGAGGCGGCGCGGTTTGAGGCAGGACGGTGCAAGGCGGCACCCGACGCCGCTGAACTCGGCCGAAGCAGGCGAGCGGCGGCGGTGGCGTTTCCTCCATGGCCGTCTGCCTTCGGACACGGGCGCGAGAATGGGGGAGGCAGATGGGAGGATGGTGAGAGAGAGAGAGAGAGAGAGAGAGAGAGCCGAGCACTGTTGTGAGAAAGAGAGAGATGCAATGTTGATAAATTAAGAGATAGTGTGTGCTGCTTTATAAAAAAAAAGAGGGGAGTCTCGATAAATAGAGAGAACCGATGATAGTGAGGTTAAAGAGAGAGAGAGATGTCGGTAGAAAGAGAGAGGTGTGAGAGATAAGAGTGATTTGTGAGAAAAAAATAGAGAGAACCGAGATTGAGGGATAGTGTGAGGATTTTGGGCTTTCTTATTGGGCCTAGTTCATTTTATTTGTTGGGCCGGAGATTAATTCATTGGGTCATCTTTTGGGCTTTCTTTTTGGGCCGAATTTATTTAATGTTCTTGGGCTGGAATTTATTTAATTTTATTGGGCATGTTTCAGATTTGTTTAGTTCAGCCCAGCTGTTAATTCGTCATTTGAGCCGATTAAATTGTCTATTGGACTAAGATTAATTCTTTCCAGTTCACATTAATTATTATTTGGACTCCTATTATTTAATAATAATGGGTCTCGAATTTATATTATTTGGGCTCCTACAATTTAATTGATTAAGTCCAATGAAATTTATTTAGTTAAGCCCAATGAGACTTATTAATTTAGGCCCCACTATTAATCCTAATTATATTTAATTAGTGATTTTTTTTATAAGTAAGTTAGACTAATTCAAGATGAGTAGATTATTAAGATTTACTATCTGATTTCATAAAACGAGCTTTAATCCTATAGTTGGATTATTATTAGAAATTTCTCGGTTTATTATCTCATAATAATAATTAACGGAATAAGAGTCATGCATAGTTATTTTATGCATTCGCATTTATTTGAGAATTTCCCTCGAATTAAAATCTTGTTTATTTTCTCGTATTAAAGGTCAAGCACAAGAGTTTAAGGCTTAGTCGTGAGTCTCGACTACCAGGTGGGCATTTATTATGCGTAAAATAAAAATGCTATTGAAGAACTATGCAACTCTCATGCTTTAAAATGCAAAATTTGATTTTTAAATGAGTTATGCTTTATTATGCTTAAATGAGTTAAAACTTTATTTCTCTTTATTATCTACACTTGTCACGCTTTAATAATTTACGCTATGCTATTTACGCTTAAATTACGACTTAAATTTTTATAATTTATTATTTATGCTTTGTTACGCTTTTAAGTGATTTACGCTTAAGTGAGTTACGCTTTGTTACGCGCCTATGTGGTTCATGCTTTGTTACGCTTTAATGCTTTATGCTTATTATTTAACGTCTATGTAAGTTACGCTTTAATGCTTTATGCTTATTATCAAATGCTTATGTGATGATGTTAACGAATTCGATTCCTGAGCAAATAGCTATCTTGCCAAGGAAATATATATATATATATTGCAACGCGACCGTGAGTCAATGAGACGTTTGACGGCCTCCCTCAACGGTACGATGCTAGCGTCTGTTGGGGGAGGCCTCCCTCAACAGTACGATGCTGTGTCCGCTGAGGGAGGCCTCCCTCACGGCGCGATGCCTGTGCTCGTTGAGGAAGGCCTTCCTCACGACACGATGCTTCTTAATAGGACTTTCGATGATGAAGAATGCACTCACGCTATTTATAGATTTGGAAATGTTTAGAAAGCAAAAGATTTGAAAGAAGACTCACGTCTCTTATATGATGTTGTGGTTTGTTAATAAAATGTTAAGTTTATATTTTAGTTTTGGCAACTACCACTAAGTACTATTGTACTTAGCCCTGCATATGTTTATGAATGTGCAGGTTGAGCTGTGATGGATGATGAAGTGTTGCTGAGTGGAGCTTTTGTCAATTTGAAATTAGGCTCAGAAAAGATATATGTCTGCATACATGTATCTCAGTTATGTCTTCCGCTGCAAACACTGATTATGTTTTGGTCAAGTCTATAACTATGTGAATTACTCTTCAAAGAAATATCTAATGCTTACTCGGGTTCATCGAGTATCCTTTTTAATTATATGCGTCAATCCTTCAATGTCTTAAATTTTATTTCAAGAATTAATGCTAGATATCAATGTCTATAATCAAGTTATAAATGAGTCAAATGTGCCCTTTCTAACCCCGCTTCTTAAATCCCTTCCCTAGTCACGATTTCCCGGATTAGCTATCCTTAGTTAAGGCCGGTCGTGACATTCCTGGTAGATATGAGTGACGATCAACTGAAAATCCTGTAAAAGGTGCAACGTATTCACATGATAGATTATGGACCTAGAATTTACAACTGAATAGTTAGTGTTGGTTGTGAATTTTAGCTTTAAATATAGTATTTACAACCAAGACTATTATTGGATGTGAATTCAAACTCTAATGTCAGAATTCACGACAAAGAATTGTTTTGATTGTAAATTCGAATTTTAAAACTAGAATTTACAATTAAAAATAATTTTTTATTTTAAATTCAAATTTTAAAGCTAAAATTCATAATTAGAAATAATTTTAATTATAAATTAAAGTAATACTATACTGATGATGAATTAGAGTCATACCATAAATGCGACGTGAGTCATTTAATATAAATCTTTTTTTGAAAGGAGTGAGTCATTTAGTATTAATTAAGAATATTATTTTACAATAAAAATGATCCGAAACAACCATGCATGCAACTGCACAATCAAATTGTTCCTTCGAAACAAGAAAAAGGCCCACAAAGGGCACTACTCAAATCATTCAACCTTTTCAAATCATGATATACTTAGAATTAACAAAAGGTTTTAATAATCACAAATTATTTATAAGGGTCTTTGATAGAAAATGTTAGAAAAAGTATATTTTCCATTATTTTCACATGTTTTCTATGATGGATAATTTTCTCTGGTCAGGCTGGAAAATTTATTCGGATAGCCCCTTTTCACTCATTTTCTCACGAATGTTGAGGGTGTGAAAATATTTTCCAACATTTCAATTTGTTTATCCATCTATTTCTAACAAAGTAAACACATGATAAAAAAATGAGAGAAAGATAATATTATCTCACCTTTTTTTATCCATCTTTTTCAAATAAAAATTTTACTACCAAAGTAAACACACCCTAAGAGGAAAAGAAAAGAATGTTTTATCTCCGTTCCTTTTCAATTCATGAGCAACAAAAAAAGCTAAACTCATAAAAGTAGAACTCGTTGTCCATTCTGCGTTCTTTATTGAAAGACCTTTTACAAAATACTATCTAATCAAAATAGAAAACTAAAATAGTTTTAGAACATTAAAAATAATTGATTTATACCACTAAGTTTCACTATAGCTTGTTGGTAAGAAAATAAAAATCATTGAAAACTTCAATCCTAAAAGAAAATAGAACTCTTATTACCTCCACCCACTAAAAATATATAATAATTATTCGATTTAGTGCCTATAAAGAGTATGCTATCATTTTTTTTAATATAATTTCACTTTCTCTTTTTAACCACAATCGCTCATTTCTGCATACTCTACATTCAATTCGACCACAACCACTAATTTTAATTTAAAACATATCTACCAATTATTCTGTGTCATAGCTTTTAGTATCCATTTGAGAGTGACATGAATTTTAATAAAATGGTTGAGTGTGTTGTGAGTGGAATATATAAGAGTCTCATCTTTTATGTGTGAGTGTTAAAGTAATTAAAATGGAGTAAGTGTCCCACCTATTTTTACTAAAAATAGAAATTGATATCAAAATATGAGACGGCCAAAAAAAGAAATATGAATACTACAAGTTGGAACGGATGAAGTATTTTCTTAAAACACGTGCCCACAAAAAATTGTATACTTTTTGTGGACGACTATTTTTAGAGTTCTCATCGAGCTTCAATTGGCAATTACAAAATTAGATACTTCCTTCGTACCCTAATTCTTTACCTTTTTATCATTTTTTTATTGTTATTTTAATTTGTCTCTCAAATATTTACCTCTTTCAATTTTTAGTAAAATTATTTCACACAATTTATAAAAATGAGATTCTTACTCCACTTTAATAATTTTAGCACTGTAATACAAGTGGAACTCTTATTTCATTTATATTACATTCAATTATTTTATTAAAACTCATGTTATTTTTAAAAGAATAAAGAATTGTAGTAAATTAGAGAGCGCGAAGTAGTACAATTCCAAATATATATATATATATATATATATATATGAATGAGATCATGTAGTATCCAATGCTTATAATAGATCCGTAGGTCCAAATCTAGACCACACATTTATGACATGTGGCGCATCAAGATGGTGACACGTGGCAAGGCATTTCAAGGCAAAATCTGGAGAGGGGTAAAATTGGAATGTAATTTTCGGATTTAATAATTAAAAAAAATATTTTTTTTTTAGATTTTCTCAAAATAGATATATTTTAGATGCATATAGTTTCACACGAAGATGCATAAAGTTTTCACATGAAATGCATGACTTTGAACAGAAAAATGCATTTGATTTTCACAGTTTTGGTATTTTCACCACCCCACCCCATACCACCCCCCAACCCTCCCCATTACCACCCCCAAAAATAGGCATGTTTCACATGCATATAAAATCAAACAAAAATGCATAAAGTTTTCACATATAAATGTATTAAATTATACAAAAAATGCATTTCATTTTAATAAATCTGGTAGTTTCGCCACCCCACCCCACCCACCCCCCCCCCCAAATTTTTTTTCTTTCAAAAACTGATTTTCTGATTGCTGACCCACCCCCACCCCCACCCACCCCCTCACCCCCCACCCACTCCCCCCCCAATTTTTTTTTTCAAAAACTGATTTTCTGATCAGTTTTTGAAAAAAAAAATTGGGGGGTGGGTGGGGGTGGGTCAGCAATCAAAAAATCAGTTTTTGAAAAAAAAAATTGGGGGGGGGGGGGGTGGGGCAGGGGTGGGGTGGGGTTCAGGGGTGTGAGGGGGTGGGGTGGGGTGGGGTGAAATCTTATGCATTTTTATATGAAACTTTATGCATTTTTATATGAACCTTCATGCATTTTTGTATTAAACTTTATGCATCTAAAATATATTTATTTTGAAAAAATCTATTTTTTTTTAATTATTAAATCCGAAAATTACATTCCAATTTTACCCATCTCCAGATTTTGCCTTGAAATGCCTTGCCACGTGTCACCATCTTGATGTGCCACATGTCATAAATGTGTGGTCTAGATTTGGATCTACGGATCTATTATAAGCTTGGATACTACCGGAACCCAACCCTATATATATATATATATATATATATATATATATATATATATATATTAGTGGATTCTGTAACGCATCGCGACCAATCCTAATGACTTCGTAAACCTAAAATTGAACTAATATTTGCATGTTTAATATCTAGATATTAATGTTTAGTGTAGGGCTCGTCAATCAACTATATTAATTAAATATTTCTTTTTCTATATGTAATTTTTTAATTAAAGGACGACTTCGATTATGGTACCATTTTTCACTAATAAAAAGCTCGAATTATTGAGGGCAAGAGACAAATATCGCATTCAAAAAAGAAAAGTTGTGGTCAAAGATTGTTTGACGTGGTTTGCTAGTTTCAATCATCATTACCAGTAAGGCCATGACTTAATGGTTTTTTTTTTCTTTTTTTCTTTTTCCTGTACTCAATTATTGTGCATAAATAATTAAACCATTTAGATTACATTTGATCACTTTTTTGAAAAATTCTGACGATTTTGAGTAGACTTGTTCAATTCAAGTGTACATATAGATTGCTCGCAAGAGAACGAGATCTATCGTAGTGTGATGAGTTAATCCAAATCATCTTTCAAGAAGAAGACTTAGCAGGGCATTTGAATTATGTGTTATACACGTAAAAGCAATAAATCCTACACATTCTAACCAATATTTCAAGTAATCAAGTAGTGTATCTAAAACAACAAGAAATAAATTCAAGATAATAAACAAACAAAAGTTCAAGGACTAAAGATTTTAGGGCGGTGGATCATCTTCTCGGGAAATCAATAAGCAAGTGAAAATTTTGCACAAAACCCACAAAATTCTCCTAACGTAGGTGTTCAAACCATAGTTTTCACATTTAATCGTGAGTCTATGCTAATTAAAAATCCTATGAATAAATCAATTATTAGACTATATGTTTCCGATTAAGCGCACGTTTGGTTGGGTGTTTTTAGAGGTTGGAAAGGAAATTAAATAATTGAATCTATTACTTGTTGTTTGGTTTGGGTAATGAGATAATCATTACCCTTACTTGAGGGTAACCCAATCACCCAATTTGTTACCCCTCAAAATAGAGGGGAAACAAAAGAAAGAGAATCCCTTACTAATGATTCCTTTTCATTGTTAAACCAAACACTCAATAAAAGTAATGATCATTGTTACCATTCCATTCCTTTATTTGATTCCATTCCCTTTCCATTCCTCTACTTGAACCAAACGAACACTTAAGTACAAATGATTTACAAAAGAACCATCTTTCCCAACCTAAACAACTTTCGAAAACTTCACCAACAGTGAAAGCTAGCAATGCATACACCACACTATTTGGACGTGACCATTCAACTCCAACAAATAAATAAATATATGTCACAGTAAAATGTTTAAATAACAAAGCAGATTACAACTCAACTATTGTAAACAAAAGAGAGAATCTATCTTTCACAATCTTTTAAAGAACACTATCAAAACAAGACCCAATGAAAGCGGCAATGACGTCTTGAGTATTCAAAACATATATATATATATATATATATATATATATATATAAATATATATATATAGGGGGCGGTTATTCAATAAACCACCCTTATTTTAAGAATTACGAACCAGCAAAAATGCATGAATTTTATGTATAACACGCATGAATAAACTGTATAAAGGTATGAATATCGAAAAAATAATTTTTTGCTACCTTTGGGATTCGAACTCATGACCATGAGTATATCCAACAAGGTGACGAATCAATCGTAGATCTTGATGATCTAAGGGCTGAAAATGGTTCTTAATTTATATTTTAATAAGCGTTCTTATTTTAGCCTTCCCCTATATATATATGTATATATATATATATATATATATATATATAGGTAAAGGTTCAATTGAGAAGCTCAAATGTGTTGAGAAGTGAGAAGGAATTTACAAGTTAGTACATTTTGATGAACTTTACTGTAAATTCTTATGAACTTGCGGTTGATCTGGGGTTCAATTCTTGGCTGTAGCATCTTTTTTAACAAATTAAATATATTTGTGGGTTCGTCAGTTACATTGAAAAGTTCAAAAAATTTATTGAAAAGTTCATTAATCTCATTTACAGCTTCTCACTAGAATTGAACCCTATATATATATATATATATATATATATATATATATATATATATATATATAGAGAAGGGTTCAACAGAGAAGCTAAATATTGTGGAGAATAGAGAATTCGCAAAATAAAAACGAACAGATCTATAGTTTTAATGAACAGATCAATGTACTGCATGAACAACAATTTGTCCCGGGTTCGAATCCTGCTGGTGGCGAGTTTTTCTATATTTTTATTAAATACATCTGTTCATTACTTATGTTGATCTGTTCGTAAAATATATAGATTTGTTCGTTCTCTCGAAAAAGATAATTCTCTGTTGAACTCAACCCTATATATATATATATATATATATATATATATATGGTGTATCAGGAAGATCAGAAAAATATGCGAAATATTCACATTGTTACTCGGGATAAAAAGAAATTTTCCTATACATAATGATAAATCGACGCACACTATAATATATATTGCATTTATCGTATGAACGGTTATGTTTAACCAAACTAAAAATCGAACAAAAGTTTTAAATAGTTATTTATATTCTCGATCCATAAAATAATTAGTAAATAAGTAATGGCAATATCTTGTATTACTTTCGAAGTGAAATACCACCGCAAAGTTCAATGCATCAATTTTGATATATTAAACGTAGGAACACTATATCTTTTAATATATAGTCTCTTTCTCTCTTTCGTAACTTTAATGAAAGTACCATCCTTTTCTTTTTGAATTTGATGATAGATAAAGCAAAGAGATGAAGACTTCAACCATTTAGAGGTTTGGACGATAAGAATATGAAATGTGATGTCACAAGTCACATATCATTCACCAATAATTATATTTGTCTTAAATAATCATAGTCGTTGTTCGTACGTCAGTATAACGTATTTAAATCTATATTTCAATGGTCCAATGTGCACGGGAGGCTATGTTGAAAAATTTAGTACTCTCTCCGTATTTTAATTAATTTTTTTATTTCTTTTGGATCATCATTCAAATAATTTTCTTTTCTGTTTTAGTACATTATTCATCACTAATAATATCTCACTTACGCTTACTTTTTACCTTTTCACCTTCTCAATACTAATATAATATTTTTTCAATACTATTTATAATACATTTTCACCACTTTTAATACATTCAATAATTTCTTCTTAAAACTCATGCTTGTCTCCCCTACGAAGTTATTTGACGGGCGGAGGGAATAATAAATAGCTAATAAAATAATAGTAATTAATTATGATAATTTGTTGGGAGTTGTTAAAATTATTATTTTTTTGGCTAAAATTAATTGATAGATTTGAAATCTACATTTCAACTATATAAATTTAGTACATTTATTAGGTTATTTTAGAGTTGGAATGAATGAGCTATTAATGTCTAATATTTGCTACTTGAAACATGAAAATTGTGGTTATTCCACCCTAGAAAAATTAAGTAGTCTCAAATTATTTATAAATATTTTTTTCATTAGAAGAGAACAATCAAGTGTGCACCATTGTAGTGCACCTTAGAGGGCCTTTGGTGTTAGTCATTTTATGGCTTGCCCAATTACCTACTCGGCACCATTCAAATTCGAGCATGTGCTTATATACATCGCAATGGGAACTTTAAAGTTTGGGTGGATAAGACTCGAGCTCCTGCCTGTAAATAGAGCCCACAGTATTGTTAGAATACGATCATCATCGAATATATAGTTAGAATCATTCATATTCAACATACGGTTTTGATCGTAATAGAATTCACCCTAAATTATAGTATCTTAGAAGCAATATAGCAAAGCAATACTATCTTATAGAGATAATGTCCAATATTAACCTCGATTCCTTCTTAATTTATTGTTATTATTTTATTTCCATTTCCGAATGTACATTTTATTTTAGGGTTAATTGCCGTAAAATTCAAAAGATTTTCGAAATTTTGCGTTATTCTCACCAATTTAAAAATCGGCGTATGAATACATGAATCAAGAATTTGTTCTTAATGTTTTCAAAATTAAAAAATCCCCCCCCCCCAGTTGAAGCTGACATGGACACCAGAATGTCATGCGTGGCGATGTCGGCCCGCCAACTAAACGATTTTAATCAAAACGACGTTGTTTTGATTTCCAACTATAATTTAAAAAAAAGGAAAAAAAATTGGGGCGAGCTCTGGACTAGACCACCACCACCGCCGAGCTCTGGACTTCCAGCCACCAGACCACCACCGCCGCCGAGCTGTGGACTCCCACCGTATCCCTTTCTCATCTCCGCCCGCTGCCACACGTATCTTGAGAGGTGGCGCCGCCCATCTCCCATGTCCTCAATTGACAACAACAACACACACATTCATAGATCCCGACCCCTCTTTCTTTTCAGGTGAAATCTGCCTCCCTCGTCTGAGTCATCAGCGCCAAGCCTTCCCGCTAAACCAGAACACCCCTACTTCCGCCGTTGTCGTTGCTCCTTCCATAACTGGGCCGCTCACCACAGCTCGTGCCCTAGGCCCCAAATCGCAGTTTCCAAAATCGCGCCCTAGGCCACGTAAATTGCGGCTTCCGAAATCATGCCCTAGGTTGAAGGGGATGATAATGGTGGTGGTTGAGAGGTGAAAGGGAGGGGGCGCCGTCCGTCCTCGCCAGTTAGAGGCGTCGGCAAATTTGATGGTGGAAGAACAGAAGGAGATGGGAGAGGGGTATGGGTGCGCGTGTCCTTCTAGTTGAAGAGAACGAAGGGTGAAAGGGGGGGACCGCCGACGACGCTCTTCGCCGGGGAAGAAGAGAGGGACGCCGCACTTCTGTGTCATAGACTGTGTGTGAGGGGTTTGGGAGGGGGGGTTTCAGGGTGTTTGGGGTAGGGTAGGTGATTTTTAATTTAAAAAAAAATTAATTATAAATAAATAAGATTATTAAAATAATAATAATAATAATAATAATAATAATAATAATAATAATAATAATAATAATAATAATAATAATAATAATGACATGGCATAGCTGATTAGTATGTAATTGACATGTCATAGGTGTTTGCCATGTCATCTCGTCGGAATTTTTAATTTTGGGAACATTAAGAATAAATTATTGATTCATGTATTTCTACGTCAATTTTTAAATTGGTGAGAATATGGCGAAATTTTGAAAAGCTTTTAAATTTTATGATAATTAGCCCTTTATTTTATTTGCCACACATTGCAAATTAAGCCAAAAATCTTAGCCACAAAAATTTCCATTATTGAAGCATATATGTAATTGTAGCATTGATTTCAACGTCCAATAAAAGGGTTAGAAACAATCCATTTTCCCTACTTTACAGACAACCAAACATAGACTACCAAATGTCTATTTGAAAAAAAGTGCAATCATTCTCGTGAGTAGGGGTGAGCAGAAACCGAACCGACACTGAAAACCGAACCGAACCGAACCGGATTGGTGCGGTTCGGTCCCAATTCTATTGGTTCGGTTTTCGGTTCGGTTTTAAAAAGTAAAAACCGAAAATTTTCGGTTTGGTGTCGGTTTTGATTTTTTGGTTCGATTTTAAACCGAACCGAACCGAACCGATACATATAATATTTTATTATATATAATTATTTTTCTAATTTTTTAACCTAAAAGTAAAACCCTAATTCACAATTCACAATTTGAATTTCTCCTCCCAGCCTACCCGCCGCTCTCTCCCTTCCATTCCATACTCATCTCTTCTGCTCTTCACGCTAGTTCTGCCCTCCGGCTCCGGTAGTCCGGCGATCGTCGGCGCGCATGCAGGCGCGAGGCCCGCTGCCGTCTGCGTCAGTCGTTCCCTGCCCAGGCGAGTCCGACAGCCCCTGCCCAGGTGCAACTGCCTACTGCCGTCCTCGTCCGCTACAGCCTGCCGTCTGCCACTCCTCCGCGTCGCCAACAGCCCAGACTCCCCTTCCGGTGCGTCACTCTCCCGACGGCCGTCTTCCAATTTCCAGTTTCAAGCGTCCCTCTCCCGACGTTTCCAGTTTCAGGCGTCCCTCTCCCGGCGGCCCTCTTCCAGTTTCTAGTTTCCCGGCGTCCCTCTTCAGACGTGAAATTCGCCATCGGTTCGGTTTCGGTTCGGTTTGGCATCTATGATTGGTGCGATTCGGTGCTAAATTTGAGCATCGGTTCGGTTTTGCACCAAACCGAACCGATGCTCACCCCTACTCGTGAGATTTAGGTGGGGCGTGACTTGTGAGTGATTGCCAATATTCTCACTCAACCAAATTAATAAGAGTCGGTCATTGTCTAAAAATTACACTTACAAATATACATATACAAGTGTTTTTAAGGGGGAAAAACACTGTTGAAATAGAAATTTTATTAAAAAAATGAAAAAAGAAATAAACAGGACCTATAAACCCATGAGAGCACAGACGCAGACAAGGAGCTGGGTCACAAAGGATCCATTTAAAAGCAAAACAAAAATAGTCTAAAAAACCCGCAAAGGACTACAGATAACCGAAAAATAATCAAAACAAAGACTATGAGGAAATATTTAAAGAGTCGTGATCGTCCAAGGAATCTTCGTCGTCGAACATATCTCTCCGTTTTTTGGAAACCACTGGCGACATAGATCGAGTTGCGTCGAAAGAGGAATGAATCATAAAATTTTGCCGAATTGCACCTCCAGCCTGAGCCTGTTGCACTTTATTCAAAAACTCCACCGGTAAAGGAACTGCACCCTACAAAATGACCCCAGCGGCACGGCCCTTTGCTTTTTGAAAAATAGAAATATCCGAAGACATACCATTCTTGATCACATGCCTAAGCCGGTGCTTTATAGAGGAATCAGAAACACTCCCCTTCTATGAGTTAGCACCCTTTGGATGCCCACGGCCGCGAGTTACGGTCACTACATTACCATTAGAAGCAGTTTTGTTGTCCCCAGCTATCGAGTCTTCCGAAGTACAACCTCCATCGACGGCCTTGCCAGAGGACAAAGCAGAGCCATCAGCAGCAAGGTGACCCTTAGGTGTTTGACAAAAAGCCTCAAAGGGCTTATGAGGAGCCTTTTCCAACATAATCTCCATATCCTCTCTAGCCCCAAAACCTATCTCCTCACCAGCCTCAATCGACTCCATGACCCGAGCTTTGAGGTTGTCCGAGTTTGCTCCTGGGTCATGCAGTAGAGCAGTTCCTGGGCTGAGCACCCTAGGTGTTTGCGGAAACGTCCTAGAGGGCTGCTCATGTGCATGTTTGAGTGAAAGTTCAGATTTTTACACAAAAGCAACCATAGCTTCTTCCATTTTTGGATCTGGAATATTATCCATCTCATCGTCCCATTGGAAATGCTTGAAAAGAATTAGCAGTGTTTGATGTAGCATGTTCCAGCGCCTTAACCGGTTTCCAGTTAGGAGCTTTTGCAGTTTTTCGTCCTTTAGCCAAGATGAATTCCTCCCTCTTTATTCATACTCACTGCCGGATTGGGGTTGGGGGCATCACCAGGAGTATTATTCTTCTTTTTACAGGTACTAGAAGCATGACCGAGAATATTACAGTGGTTACAGAAATAGGGTAAATTTTCATACCCAAATTCCACCGTGAAAGAGCGATCTCCGCATTGAACATCCAATGAATCCGGGACTGAATTCTAAACATCCACTTCCACCAAAGCCCGAGCAAAATGACCAACAACAGCCGAGGCGGATTGGTTGTCTATCATAATAGGGGTTCCAACATTTCTCGCGATGTCGGCGATGACTTCTGGATGCCATAGCTCATGAGGGAGCCTAAATATACGGAGCCAGACTTGAGCCACTGAAGTAGGGGGTTTGTAAGGGTCGTAGAAAGGGACCCAAGGTTGCAACCTAATATGTCCGGACCGAAGACGCCATAGGGGGGAGGCGTTGGCCATGGCAAAGTTCGTACTTAAAGTAAATTTGAGGGAGAAAAACCCCCTACCAAGAGGGATCACCTACCAAGGATTTGAAGTTTTCCATAACGTGGAGAGTTCAGTTTTAAGGTCATGAGCAAACCTTGGAGTGTCACCCTTGCGCAGAATGAGACACCCATGAACGGCGTGGCTGAAAGTACGAGCCTGACGCTTATGGAAATCCGAGGAGAGGATAAGCAAAGGTTTATCATTCACCAGCGATGGTTTGAGCACCATAAAATCATGCACTGGTACATCGGGGGGCTTATGCGGTTGTTTCAATGTGGAGGCAAAAGTGTGGGCAGCCATGAAATTAGGGTTAGCAGGCGTAACCCTAGGTTGCTGGATGTGTGGCAGAGAAACCCTAGATTCAGGGAAAAGCAGATCCGAAGTGTGAGGGGTGGTGATTCCGATGTCCTTCGCCAGTACCGTTATTGTGTTATTGATTGCCGGATGCGTTTGTTTGGTGGCCTCTGGAAACAATATCGCAGCCTCGTCGAGAGAAGCCTGGGCATTGGCTGATTTGTGTGGAACAAAATTGTTAGTGACTTGAAGGAACGAGGATTGTGACGCCATGATATAGACGCCGGCCAAAGAAGACCAAAAGTCGGCCGGCGGAGGCAAAGAGAAACCCTACTTAGTGGCGGCGGAGAGGCCATGTCGAGAGAGAGAGAATTGCGTCATGTCGAGAGAGAGCCATATTAAAGATACCACGAATTTTAATAAATATAAATAAAAAAATCTTAGGGGAAAAAAACATGTTAAACCCAAATTCCATTTAAATTTCAAAATATACTTTTAACTTTGACATATTGGTACCCAAAGAATATATTTCGTTTAAAATTTTATAATATCTCAATTTTTCTCAGCACTGAAAAGTCAAGCTAGCGGCCTAAATTCGAGTGATCTAGATATGACGTAGGATAAAAAAAATAGACAAATAGACCCGAAATTAAGGCAGCGAATCTAGGACTCAACAACGAAGGCGGCGACAGACGATGGTTGAAGGTATCGTCGTGTCAGGCAGTGGTTGAAGGCAGAAGGAGATGTGTTGGGGTCCTGGAGGGTTGACTGGACAGGTGTATGGAGGGAATACACCTATAGGCTATTTTTCGCAAATCAAAACAAACTTAACCAAATTTCAGTTGAAAATAGGTTATAGAATGATACTGAAAAGACTTCAGTAATTTAACATCAGTTGAGCACTGGGCTTAACTGATATCCACGTAAGGCTTCAGTCTATAGTTTGTAAAACAGAGTAGAGTTATTGAGCTTACTGACTATCAATTGAGTCGTCAGTTAGATCAATAACTCAGCAGCGGAATTTAAACTTAGTGCGAAAAGTCTTTAGAAAAGGTTTGTCTCTGATAAAATCTTTAGTTACACTTTTCAGTTAATCCAATTCAGTTGAAAACAGTTTTAACACAGATGAAGAAAAACTGAAAGCAGATAAAGAACACAAGGATTTTTACGTGGTTTGGAAACAACTTTCCTACTCCACGGCCAGATGATTAGTCTGACAAACACTCTGGGCTAATGCTTCAAGGTGCACAGTAAACCCACCAATGCACTCTGAATTGGATTTTTCTCTGACACTTAGCACGCCTTGACACACTCGTGTCCAACCAGCGTCTCGCTAAGGTCTTTGGAGACAGAACCCTTGGTCTGAACTCCCTCTTGGCTTACCGGGTGCCAAGGTAACCGAACTGTTTAGTTTCTTGGTACTAAAAAACCACTCAAACACTCTTTTCTCTCAGTTGAAAAGGGGTTTAGACTCTTCCAACTAACACTATTGAGAATAGGCTTTCAAGTAATCCATCCTAGGCTTAAGATAGAACAAGAAGTGCCTAGTTTACTAAGAGAGTTTAGGTAATCAGCTAGACTTCGATTCAAAATCTATTTATGAAGATGCTGGCTCTCAAATTTGACAGCGCTTCAGCATATGTCTTCGAATCGGTGAAGATTGCTGGCGTTTCTCAAGCTCTATTTATAGGCGAAGTCTTGAATAGATCCGTTGGAGAGATGGTCTTCAAGATTTCTGCCGTTGTGAGAGGATTTCACTTCTTGGGTTGGGGTGACAATCTTCAAAAACTCCATGTAGCAAGTATTTGAATTGTCTTATCTTTGGAGTATGGTGTATCTGCAGCTTTATCACAAAAAGAGAAGCTTTGATACTTGCAAAGACGATCATCAAATCTTCGGCATTTTATGCTGTTGTACTTGAGCATTTAATGCAGCGTGTCTGGTACTCTTCACTTCAGTCAGATGCAGAATGTTGACTGGTGCTTGATTTAAGATTCAGTATGATGTTGATATTGCATTTCATGAATATCTTCGACTGGTAACTGTAGTCTTCCAATCAGGATGCGTCCTTCGATGATCCAGTGCAAAAGCTTTAGTTAAACTTCCTTCAGTCTTCGGTCTTCAGTCAGTCGATCTTCAGTCTTTGTTGTTCCAATTAAAACTAGTGTGGACTGAAGCACTTAAGTCCATAAAATTAATATACGAATCGAAGGGCTTTCTAATAGTTTTGGTATCATCAAAACCAGGAGGTTGGATATCTTTTTGTGTCCCAACAAGATGGGCTCATTGTCGGTTGGAAGATCTACCCAGATCCGCCGCCACAAACGTATATTTTGAAGCGATGACTCAGTTTTCTTGGCCTGTCAATGAGTGTGAGGTTGGAGGTGTTCTCTCCGAAAAATGAAACAAAAATAACAAATTACTTGATGCCTAAAACTTTTGGGTGCAGCTAAAAATCAGAAATTGACTTTGAGAACTGGCGAGTTGTGTTTGAGGCTGTTGGTACGTCGATTCTGTTGGTGGGAGAGGGCGGCGAAGGGGGAGGTCGCGGAGATGGAGAGTCTGTTGTGGTGAAAGGCGGCAAAGGCGGAGGCTCTTTGTGAGGCAGAGGAGATGAGCGAGAGAGTATAAATATGTAGAAGCAAGAGAGTCAGTAGGGAATGAAGGACGAGGTAGCTGACCCAACTGCCTCATAAACGCCAAGGGCCTCACGTGCTGCTCGTTCTGCAGCCAACCGTTCCTCCACCTCGGAGATCTGTGTCTCATACATATGTTGTGACATCCCCGAAGTGCCAGTGCTACTAGTAGACCCCTTACTAACCTGGCTCACACCATCGTGACCTCCCAGGATGTACAATCTCCAAGTAGATCTCGTTCAGGTCCTCTCGTCCTGTGTCAGCAGCAATGCGATGAATTTCCATCTAACTCATACATAACAATGCATAATTGTTAGAAAATAAATACATTTCACTATATATTACTAATATTTGAATAAACTTAAACACTTACATCAAGTCTTGCATCTCTCTGTGTCACATAACTTCCATTCTCAAATGTGTGGAGACGGAGGAAAGTGTCATAATTCAATGCAGTCACTGGGCGGCCACTCTCTATGCTCTGTTCATGCATGTGTAGAAGATAAATAAGTTATTATTTGCAATATAATATAATATAATATAATATATATATATATATATATATATATTACTTATGAACTAAATTGAAAATTACTAACCAAAGTCTGCTGCAGGATATTAGTGGACTGAGACCTTCCAACGTGCTTGTTGATCCCTGTACGAAGTCCATCGGGCTCAGACATCCGATTATGGCGCGCTTGCTGGGATACCCTCTGAACATCCTCACGCGCCCAATATGCCTGGATCCCAGTTCAAAAATCATCTTTCATACCACCTATGGGTCTCGCCATCGTCTGCCATGCCTCAGTCCTTTCCTTGAGCTTAATTACTCTTCAGATCGCTCAAGGTGTCACTGTACCTAGTACGTGCCTTGGCCTCCCACATCCTCCTCACCTCCAGCTCATCCTCCGGCTCCCAAACATATTCTTTCTGTTGAAAAAAATGGTTAAATTAATGTATAACATTTGAACGGTAAATAATGATTAATTTATATGTACTAGAAATTCGATTACCTTGAATTTTTTCCAATACGTTTCCTTCACCTCTGGCGGACTCAATCTCCAAGTGTAGCCGCCTGAGTTCTGAATCCTCCTAAAGGCTCCTAGGGCTTTGGTTGAGATTCCCGGTGCCTCCATCAACTCATAATGGATATATTCCAATATGTAAAAATAATTTAAGGAATTATTTGTTATACGAGAAATATTATTTAAATTAAAATACTTACCCAGTAGGCAGTCTTCGAAAGAGAAGCCTCTATCCGTCGCCCTTAGGCCAGAACTTCTTAATATCGGCAACTGAGGTGCCTCTAGGCCTTCTAGCCCGTGAACTAGAATCCTTGGGGAGAACCCTCGGGAGTAGAAGAAATGTATGGCTCGGACCCTGAAAAGGTTTGAGTCTGCTGCTCAGACTCAGACCGAGTAGGCATATGGAGACCTCTACGTAGAGATGCCCAAAAAAATTGGAACCGTGAACCAAACCGTCCAGGACGGTTTTGGAACTGGAATCGTGTGAGACAGTTCTGAACTGGAACTTTTCGGGCGGTTCGGTTACGGTTCTAATTTTGCGAACCGCCGGTTCCCAGTTCCAAATCGAAACCGAAACCGAAACCATGGAACCGGAAACCACGTCGGAACCGGATTAGAACTACGAACCGTGTGGAATTGTGTGGACGAACTGTGAACCGTCTCATTTTTTGAGCCTGGCAATTTGCAACCTTCTTTTGCTGCAAAAAATTAATGGGAACGACTACAGCTCAAATTTGCAGTCCAATTTGAATTTCAAATTCAAATCTCAAACTCCCCCCAAATTCACCTCAAATTCTTTCTATAAATACACACCCTTAATTCCCTTCATTTTCCTCACACCAATTATCCTAACTACCAAGTGCTCGACTCTACCAGCAGATATGTTAATCATAATAGTTCTAATTTACTAGGTCTACCCGGCCCCCAATTATTCAAGCAATACAATATAAAATAAGCAATAAAAAAATACAATAATCAAATTAAAAACAATCGTTTGTTGGGAGAAAATCCTTAAGAAGTAATCAATTTCTATCCCAAAGGAAGAAGATCCTTAAGAAGTAATCAATTTCTATCTCACAATATAGTAGCATATATGTAATCATTTTATCCTAAACACATACTAGCATACTTAAACATTTATCAATATACTTATTCAAAAAATGTACTTAAAATTTACTTATTCATACTTAATCTAACAAATATATCTAAAATAAATAAATTAATCTAACAAATTCATACTTAATCATACTTTATAAACTAATAAATTCATACAATAAATTAATTAAAATTTACTTATTCTTAATCTAACAATTTTAATCTAACAAAATAATAGTGGCGAGAGCAAGAGCGTACGGTGGTGATCGGCGGCGGAGTGGTGTCAGGGCAGCGGTGGGGCTGAAATGAGAGAGAGAAAGTGCAGGTCAGAGAGAGAAAAATGCGAACTTACCGTGGTGGTCACGGGACGGAGCGGGACGACGACGGCGGCGCGGAGGCGGCTGAAATGGGGTACGTAGCCGGAAATTTCCAAGAGGCGGCAGAAATGGGGTGTGGCGCTGCTGCATCTGCCCTAATAGAATTCGAAAATTACCGACGCGCCGCCGTCGGTGAAAAACAACCCGCCTCAACAAATACCGACAGCAGGCGACGCCCTCGGTGATTACCGAGGGTGGTCACCGTCGATACTTTTAATGAAATTAATATTAAATCTAAATAAATGTTACCGGCGGCGGTCGCCGTTAGTGATCATCGAGGGCAAGGCCGCCGTCGGTAATTGCTCGGTACATATTTAAAACACGACTCACCTTCTCTCCAGTCGGTAATCCCTCGGTAATTATCGAGGGTGAGTTCGCTGTCGGTGATTTTGGTCGGTAATCGGCATGTTTTTTGTAGTGAGCGGTGTTATACACTTTTTTAGCACAAATACTTAATATTCAATTTAGGAGCAATTAAGCCACTTTTTCAATTATATAAAAACTTTCTTATATGTATATATTAAAGAGTAAATATCATATTAAACCCTGAACTATATCTGTTTTATTAAAAATACTTTGAGCTATACGAAATATCATCTAAAACCCAAAACTATTAATTTCGTATTAAAAATATCTCGTGTCCATTTTCCGATCACCAAAAACGTGATGAAGCTCGTCGGATGCCACATTATAATTTATATTTTGTTTTTTTAAATGATATGGCGTAAAATGACGTCGTTTCATACCATGTCATTTAAAAGATTAAAATTCACGCTGGAATTTGAACTAAATCGTGATTGAACAAAAAAATGCAAGAACATCAACCCCAAAAGCATAGTCGAAATCAGTTTAAATCACATTGTGGATACTAATTATTTAAATGATATGATACGAAACGATATCATT
Organism: Salvia miltiorrhiza; assembly: GCF_028751815.1. NCBI lineage: Eukaryota > Viridiplantae > Streptophyta > Magnoliopsida > Lamiales > Lamiaceae > Salvia > Salvia miltiorrhiza. Next base: position 17,002,268 of record NC_080392.1, on the reverse strand, counting down.
TATGCCATGTTATTTAAAATATATATATATATATATTACAGTGTGGTATTCGATGAGCCATATCACGTTTATGGTGATCAAAAAATAGATGTAGAATATTTTTGATACGAACTTAATAGTTTGGGATTTTAGATGATATTTTTTTATAGTTCAGAGTATTTTTGATAAAACGGGTATAATTCAGGGTATTTATCCTATATTAAATTATGTTTGTTGCTTTTATTAATAAATAAAATTATGTTGACAATTTCAAGAACAGTTGACATATTTTATATAGATCATAATTATGATTTTTTTTTCGTAAACATATACTCATTTTAAAAGTTTATTTAATAAAACTAGATTGGTTATTCTGAAGTTAGATAGTCATGTTATTTAAGAAAACTCTTGAGTGGGCACAATGCTAGATATAAAGTTTAGTAGTTCACTGCCATTACTGCATTTGAAATTTTGAATCAAAGATTATTCTCGTTTAAATTTTAGCGTTGACAATTTTCATTGACGGTGCCATTTGCATTTTGCAATGACAATTTTTTGTATCCGATAATCTCTTATTGAAAAGTATGATTCTAGCCAATGGTCAATTTTATTTTATGGACTCACGTGTTACCAATCATAGATGTTTGAAAATTTAGATATGTGATGATGACGACGAGGATTGCAGGAATGAATCACTATATTTAATTAGTTGATGAATATATCACTACATTTAATATGATATTTATTCTTATTTTTATTTTTATGCGTCGTACAAGCTACAATACTAGTATAATAACTCAAAATTTAGGAGGTAGCTTCAGCCCCTCCTAGCCCCCCTGAATTTGCCACTGCATATACATGCATGAGAAATTCCATTATTCAAACTCACGCTACGAGTAAATTGGAATTAAAAGGTTTTGACACATCTTTAATAATGATACAGATCTAAAACTCAATCAATCCCAAAAATAAACTTAGACTTGCTCGTGCTCGACTCGACTCAATTATACGAATTCAAGCTCATGGTCGACTCAATTAACAATCGATTCCCTTCAGTAACCACACAACTCCGAACAAGGTTTCGACATATTCGTGCTCGGCTCGACTCGATTACATTTCTGGGCGATTCCCTCCAAATCCACACACACACACACGATACAAATCACTCTACTTCCTCACCATCTGTACCTCCCTATCACCATCAACTAACAATGCATCAGCACACTCAACATCTCCATCATTTTGTTCAGTTAATTCTTGTATAGATTTGTACTTATAAAACCATGCACATACAACATAGTACACCAAATTCACAACCTGCACTCCACTCACCAGCCAATAATAGTCCTCCAATCTCCCCCTATTAAGGTTCCTGTCCGGGAGCCAGTTCCTTCTCTCCCCTGTATACCGATGCACCAACGTCACCATCAACGTGCTGACGTAGCTCCCGATCGCGATCGCGATCCAATACAGCGCCGCCGCCGTGCTCCTCATGCTCTCCGGTGACTGGTCATAGAGGAACTCGATGTGGCCCACCGCCGCAAACACCTCGGCTAGTCCTTGCAGGAAGTACTGCGGGACTAGCCAGAAGGCGCTGATCGGGATCATGGCCGTGGGGCTATCGAGTAGGTTGTGATCGGCGGCGACGGTTTTCCTCTTGATCTCGACTAGCCCCGAGACCACGGAGGCTATGATGCTTATCCCAAAGCCTATCCCCATTCTCTGTAGGCACGTGATGCCTACAGGGTTGCGGGTCACACGTCGGGCTAAGGGAACGAAGAGCCGCTCATAGAGGGGGAGGACTAGGATGACGGTTATGGTTGAGAATATCGACATTGTGGCCGGTGGTATCTCGAAGGATGGCGAGAGGTGGCGGTCCATGGTTCGAGCTTGTTGGATGGTGAAGCTGCCTATGTGGGAGTGTGAGGCCACTTGTAAGATGGTCGCGGCCCATATGGGCATGAGCCTGGCAACGGTCTTCAGCTCTTCGACTCTGTGGACCGTTGCCAGTCTCCACAGGTTTGGGGGGCTTGACGAGCCCTTCATGTCCGAATCCGACGGTATGGCGGCACGATCTAAGCACCTTTGCATGAATTGAACAAACACATAAGTCACAAATGTGGAAATGCCAACGTTGTTGAGACGTTAGGTGCCAGTCTGCATACTAGCGCCTAACGTCTTTTACAATCCTTCAAAGAAGCTATCATCACCATAAGTAAACGCCCCCTAAAAGCATTAGGTACGAGGTTTTTGAAGCTTACTTAAACTGGTTAGAGTGGAGAAGCCGGCCATTGGTCGAGATATCAGCATCAAGATCTTTGTTCTGATACAGGGCAGCCGGATCATCCGGTGGTACGGTCTTCCTCTTCCGCACGGCCGCGACAATCACTTGAGCAGCTCGAATGAACGGACTGCCACCGGGTTTGATCTTCTTGTACAAAGGGGATCCAAGAACAAACGCGACAAGAGACAAAACCATGGCAATGGTAGGGATCCCGAGCCCCCAAGACCAGCTAACATTATCTTGGATGTAAACAACAACTGTTAGAGCAAGCAAAGAGGCTAGCCCCATACAGAAATACTACCAATTGAAGAAATTCCACTTCCTAGACTCTGTTTTAGCTCTGCTCATATCAAACTGATCCGCAGCAAATGTCACCACACACGGCCTAATCCCACCCGTTCCCAACGACGTGAGGAGGAGGGCAAGGTAGAGAATCCACAGTTGCAGATTCGAGGCCTCAACGCAGTTCTCTTGAGTCGGGCACGGAGGAGGACGGAGCTGAGGCAGGGTCGCTGATATCGTGATGGCAACCATCCCCTGCAAGAACAAGCACACACTCACATTGTTGACAAGTTTTTTAAGGATGTTTTCAATGGAATGGAGGAAAGGACAGACCAGCACGTAGATGAAGGAACCAATGATGATTGTCCAAAATCTGCCAGCGAACGAGTCAGCAAAGAGAGCACCGATGATAGGGGTGAAGCTGGAGGTTCCAGCAAAGTTTGAGAGGGTGTTTGATGCCTTCACAAGAGGCAGATTCAGCACCTGAGTTAGGTATGTGATCATGTTGGCATGAAAACCGGCAGCTGCGAATCTGTCGCATGCTTCGTTTGCTGCCAAGAATGTAGACTAAATCAAGCGAATTCGAAGGTCGTTTAAGCACAAGCTAAAACGAAGAATTCATCAAGACATTTGCATATAAGCTGTCAAATTTCTTTCTTCTTTTTTTTTGATAAATTAACATTATTAAATAAAAAAATTTAAAGGCCGCGCAACAGGAGACTCGAACCCAAGACCTTTGGCCTTAGCCATTAATCCCTTGAAATGTCGTGTACATGTTTATGACATAATCTATGATTAAGATTGTTGCATTATCTGTTGTTTTTGAACATCAAATTTATCTGTTGAATCTTAAACTAAACACATAGATTGGAACTCATTAGTAAGATTACGACAGCTGCTTAGTTAAAGATTCAGTTTCTATCTTTCATAATTTAACTAGGAATTTGGGAGTATTAAAATGGGAATGATCCAAGCAATTTCATAATCAAAAGATAGAGACGTATGTATTTATATAGATTAATCCATCATTACGGAAAGGCGATTTATGTTTGATTAATCAAAGACTCATAATCATACACCAATCCTCTCCAAAGAAACCAAGTTTCTAGCATTCGTATGCTGGTCTAGTAGAGTGGTTAATGTGTACCATCACATGATCTTTAAAATTATTTGTTAATTGATCCAAGAAATAGATTCATTTGTTCAACAATTTATGGACAGAAACTTAGCAACTAGAAAAAAAAAAAAAAAAAAAAAAAAAAAAAACACATGTACACATAGTCACATACTACATATGAAGGTGGACTTACCAAGAATGAATCTTTGTCGTCACACACACACACACACACAGTGAAGAATGGATCTTGAAAACAATCTGAGAAGATGGGTCACCAAGAATCAGTGTGTGTTACACACACACACAGTAGAAGGTATCTTATGAACAACATAAAAATGAGGGTTTACCAAGAATATATGAACTAATCTGTCTTATGACAAAACACACACACACACACAAAGCAAGAGTGTAACTTGAAACAACATAATTAAAGAGGTAAAATTACCAAGAATCAATCTGTGATGCAAAAAAAATACACACAAACATAACTAGGTGGGCGAACCAAGAATTGAGAGAGAGAGAGAGAGGGAGAGCTAACCAAGAATAAATGGCATTGTTCTAACACCACCAAGCTGCTTCTTTTTATCTCTGATCAAATCTTCTTGTTTCTTTTCCTCGTCTCCATTTTCGGATTTCTTCTTCCCCAACTCACCGTTTTCCATTTTTCGAAGTGTGGGATTGCTGCATACAACCGCATTTAGTATTTATAAGCGGTGGCAGACTATTAAATGTAAGTTTACTACCTTCATTTAATTCCCTTTTTCTTATACATATATGTGAATGCAATATCGTCGTTGATGGGATCCACCCCCCAGAAAAAGATGGGAAATCAATAAAGAAATGAAAATAAGAGAGGAGGGGCATTGCTAAACATGTGATTGTTTGGTTTTGTCTTATGTCAAAAACGACATTGTTGCAGTCTCCTATTCATCATGTTGTCTTTACTGGGACAAAGTTGGCTCATTGTTATCTATAATCGAAAAAGATTTATTGTTGTAAATCATTAAAGTTCATAGTCAAGAAGTAGGTACATGAAGTCTCTCTCTCTCATTAATAATCTCACCTATTATAAGATATTCCATCCGTCCACCAAAGATATAGTATCACTTTACTTTCGGCACGAGTTTTAATAAAATGTGAGTAAAATTGGTAGTGGAGTAATGGTCTCAATTTAAATGTGAGTGAAGTTATGTGGATCCTACTATTAAAAATGAATGTGACATATTTTTTATAGACGGACGAAATAGAAAATTGTGGCATATCTTTGGTGGACCGGAGGGAGTACTTAAGTTTCACTTCTCAAATTTGAGAGAGAAAGAGAGATAAGCTTCAAATTTCGCAAACTACATACTGTATCATTTTTCTAAGCGTTTGTTAAGCTAATTTTCCTCTATTTACGCTCCTGAAGATAAATTAAACTTAAAGTAATTAATTACTTTACACTCTTTCAAAAGTCTTTGACTTATAGCCAACGGGCCTAACTCAAATGGTCTAACTGAGACATTTAAATACTCCCTCCGTCCCATATATAGGCTTGTTTTCCTTTTTTGGATGCCCCATTTATATAGACATATTTCCATAAAAAGTAATGGTTTTTTATTCATTTACTATTATATCCCTATTGAATTCTTTAATTTACTCTAACTTTAATATATTATTGAATAATTAATAAATATGGTCATATTAAGAAGTTTACTTATATTTTTTCATTTTCAATGATTTTTCTTAATCTTTGTGAAAATCTCAATCAGCCTATGTATATGGGATGGAGGGAGAATTCTTCTTTGTGAAAGGTTTTGGCTTCAATTCCACCTGCATGCGGGTAGTTTTTCACTTTTATATGGGTAGTGATTCTGTCTGTGTGCGGGTAGTTTTTTCACTTTTGTATGCTATAGAGATATCACCTTTGTGTCATTGTGTGTATGGTGTAGACTGTAGAGGTCTCGTCTACGTGCGAATTGTTTATTTGATTACTATATAATATAATAGATACCGTCTTATAGTTCTCAAAAAAAAAAAAAAAAGTCTTTGACCTATAAGTTGTAACTTGTAACATTTAATTTTTGAGAGAATAATTATTATTCTGTTTTCTTGCCCAAAAAAATATTAATCTGTTTTCAGTGACGATTGTGCAGACTTCTCTTTTCAATTATTTTAAAGTTTTCATCTTGATAATGAAATATGAATCGTGAACTAACATGATTTCATTCATCTATGTTATGAATACCGCCACTTTTTTTTTTCAGAGAGTATATTATGAATACCACTTGGACTTTAACAATTTACAAACGAAAAACAAAGAATTGGGCTTGTTAACTAAGTATCCAGCTTTGTTGGAGGTTACATCTTTGATATTTATGATTTAATTGAAAAATAGGGCATGGATTTAATTAGTGTTTTTTTAATTGTTGGAAATAGTTTTTCTCTTAATTCCACAAAAAATTCATTGTTGTTTGGAATCTTAAAAGTTTTCATTGCCTTGCATGGGTTATTTGACATTTTTTGCTTTACCTTTTTTTGAATGAAAAATTATTTATATCACTTGATCCATCAAATCCATAAATGATAGTATAATTTAAACCAAAAATGAAAAATATAAGCAAAAGAAGTTAATTCAAAATTTACCAGTTTCCAAATTCTGCATGCTGATTGAGATTGAACATATTTTCAGATTGGGTGGCAATTTTTTTTGGACAGCTTTTGATTGGTTGTATGAGTATAATTTTTTAGGATTGCTAAGACAGTAAGAGAGTGTGGTTTTGAAGAAAATTGGTGATTTTGCTGACATATTTGCTTACGTGAAAATCACCGAATCATTGGAATATGTCTATGTTAGTACAATAGTACAGGAAACATGGAGTATATATCTTTGCATGGATCAATAGATTGCCGTTCTCTTCATTTAAAATTCTTTTTTTTTTACTTGGGGGGAGAGGGGCGCGGCGGGGTTTGAATCCTAGACCTCACTGTTCGTAGGCAGGAGTTCGCACCGCTTGATGTCTCATTGGGGACTCTCATTTAAAATTCTAAGACACCTAGTTTATATACACAAATACAACAATTGTTTTTTATTCCCGTGTATTTCAGTCTCGTGTTGTACTTTATTCAGATTAAATAGATGGATTGTTTAATATCATATTTTACTTTTTTCACATACTAAGGGTAATAATATGGTATCGAGTATTTGAATAACTCGTAATTGACCCCTAACCATTTGGTGTTTGAGTACCCGTCCATCACTTTGTCCGGTGGCGGATTCAAGATCTATTATTAGGAGGACACGATTTATTGAAGTACGGCGTTGATAATATTTAACCTGAGCCGAATTTTTTTGAACATTCTATACTTTTCATTTTATATCCGAATAAAATCTTAATGAGTTTAGAATTAGAATCAGTTACTTAATATAATAAATAGTTGTTCGGATTTCATTAATTCAATGGCAAGCATTAAAGAATATAAAAATGTAATTCTATGTGTTTCTTTTTTTTTTTTGAAAACTTGTTTTATCTTCTAATAAAATAAACTAATTTCATTATTAATAGTTCATAATTTACTTTAACTCGAGAATTGACTCAAATTCAACATTGAAAATTGTCTAATTAGAAAGGAAAATGAGACAAAAATAACGCAAATTTAACAAATTAATAAACAAATCATTGTAAAATGTTAAACAATTAATGTGGATATTATAATTATTAAAATATCATAAGTATTATATATATATATATAGTAAAAAAATAAAAAGAATTGAGGGAACAATTTTTACCTCTTATCTTTCTGATTGTTTTTTCTCTGCTTGCTTGTTTGGGTTGTGGGGAGTTAGATCCTCATCGTGGGTTAGCTTGCTGGTTATTGAGTACTCCAACACTGCTGGACGTTTCACCGTTGAACTCTGGTGTGTGTTTGTTGTGGTTGTTGTCCTGGTCTTTCCTGGTTTTTGCTGTCCCTGGGGTGCTATGAGTTTAATGTTTTGGATGCAACAGCTTGGTGAGCAATTTCTTGATGTGATTTGTCCGGTAGATGTTATGGGGAGTGTTTTCATTGCATTGCCTAATTTCTTTCTCTGGTGTTGATCGGTTGTTTCAGTTTTGGGTCTCTACTCCTCTAAGGTTACTTTTGATCTTCATGAGCATGGGAAACCACGCGGCATTATTTTGGATTACCTCCGAAAGTGTCGATCCCGTGAATTTGACCTGTTTTAATTTGGCTTCTTGTCAAGGTTTATGCATGTTCTGTATGGTTCGAGACTGATTATAAAGGCCAATGCATTAGGAAACTCACTTATAACGGAGAATTGGGTCTGAGCAGATAGAATTGTATCAGTTTGTTGTTGCATCTTAAAGCCTTAGCTTGGCGCACCTTTTGGGTCTGTACTGACCTTGGGAGAGTTGGATAGGAAGGTGCTTTGTTTGGTTGTGGGTTCATCGGTATTCCGCTTTGGATAGGAAGGTGCTTTGTTTGGTTGTGGGTTCATCGGTGTTCCGCTATGGTTGGTGTGGTGGTTACTTTGTACTTGCTTTGATCTGCTTTTTGGGGATTTTCTTCCTTGTTTCTTGTTTTGGTAGGTTTGTTCCTTGGTTTTGTTTTGGCTGCGTTTTCTGTGTCTGCTCCTCTATGTTTTTGTTTCAGGAGGTGGTTGCCACTGGCCTCTTCGTACGGTCGTGCGGGTTGCTGTTTGGTTGGGGTGTTGCTGTCTTGTCTGCTTTTGGTGGACTGTCTTGGTTTTTTGGTTTGTTCTACTTGTTTGGGTTTTTTTTTTTTTTTTTTTTCTGGTTTGGGTGAACAACGATTTCTAGGGGTGATGGTTAGGCCGGAGCTCCTGAGGTGTTTTTTCTCCTTTACCCGATAGTTTCTTTTCTGTTTCTAGACGGGCACTCTTTTTCCTCTTTTCTTTGAAGAGGTTTTAATGAGGCCCGACCCTCAGTCGCGTTTGTGCACTCATGGATCTAGGTTTTCTTTCTTTTTTAATAAAAGTTCTATTTCAGCATCTGCCTCCAGCTTTGTTAGTTAACAGAATAGTTAAGGGATAAGGTTTAACGATTTTTTGAATGTTGGATATACCCATTACCCAATAAATATACTTGTAATATTCACAACTCGAACTAATTTATGTATTTAACTACTTACTAAATTTATAGCAGGTTTATTTACTTATATTTTCTAGTGTTTTTTATTTTGTGTCGTGATTTTTTTTTTTTTTTTTTTGTTATGTTAGTTGTTTTCTATTTTGAGATTTGTTGATTTGAATTGTGAGTCTTGAAAAGCAAAAAATGTTGATAGTTTTGAGACAGTAATATGTTTTGAAATATATTGACGTGAATTGTGATTTAAGAATGATGTTTGAATATTGATTACTGAAAGTTTGATATTTGTTTTGGCGGTATTACGATTATTTACATAACCAACCTATGGGAAGGGCTAAAATAAGAACATTTTTTAAGATATAAAATAAAAATAATTTTCAGCCCTTAGATCATCAAGATCTACAGTTGATTCGTAATCATGTTGATTCGTAATCATGTTGGATGAATTTATGGTCTTGAGTTCGAATCCCAAAGGTAGCAAATTTTTTTTTCCACAATTCATACTTTTATACAGCGAATTCATACGTGTTCTACATAAAATTCATACAATAAAAATTGCTCTTATTTCTTATTTTAAGATGTGCTCTCACGGTAAGCCCACCCCACCAACCTATTTAACCCGGCCAGTTATATTGGGTAAATTTGGATACAGCATTTCAAGTTGGGGTTGTGAGAAAGCTGTGATGCTCGAATCGAATCAGTCATCAAAATGAGGAAGAATGGAACAAGACATGAGCTGGTTGAACCAAACTCGTCCCTTTCATTTAGTTGGAGTTGGATGTGGTTTTTACTTAACATAGACAATGGCAATGACATCGCCCTTGGTCTTACTCATACCTCTAATGCCAACACTTGAAACTGTGCTTCTCTTACATGAAGATGGAAGATTCACCATTCACCAAACCCACTGATTTTCCTTGATTGCACACGGATTCTGCAGTTTTGGTGTAATCTTATCATAGAATTGTTGACAAGGAAAATCTTATCTCAAGAATCATTACCTGATCAACTCCCATGAAAACAACAGGAGCCAGAGCAGAAATCCAAGACCTGCCCAATCCCATGATATGTAAATGTAACCCAACATCATAAAAGTGGCCAGCATAATCAAGTCCTGCAACACTAAAACATTAAACAAACCCAACTGCCATACCTTTCTAACAACCTATATCCGCCTTGTATTAATCATCCCATCCAGCTAAGGAAATAAGTGATACGTACAAAATAAGCCAAGCAAGTTCATACCTGAAATACGGCTCAAAAGTCTTACGCATGCCCGACTACTTGGCTCATTGCTCAAGCACCCAACATCAGGAACATGTCAAATGTAGGATGCAAATTTAGTACAACACAAGACAAAAATAAATAGTCCACCCCAAACTATATTCTCCATAAAGAATATAAAATTTAATGGAATACTTGAAACTACTACAGATATCTCAGTTGAAATCTCTCAGTCGTTTCTTTAACACGTCCATGGACTTCTTTCTCGCACTCTGCTTCGAGGCTCTGCTCGAAAGGCTGCCAAAAATTCCATCAGCCGAATCCTTGTACTTCTCACAGATGGTAGCCACCTTTTTATAGTCCAAAGTGTTGTAGTTCTTTTCTCTTATCACGGGATTCATGAAGTTTTCGGGCTGACTGCTTAACAGAAGGTTAATCAGCTGTCTGGCTTCCACTAAGCAGCTTCGGAAGCTCCCATCTCTGTATATCTCGTGCAGTCCAGTCGAGTGGAACCTTTCATCCGCGAAAGACTCCAATGCCTTCAAGTCCATGTTGATCGACGTCACTGCGTTAACGCTGAATCTCTTTATACTATCACTCAGAAAAGTCCCCACGATAGAGTTAGATATATGATCCAGCGCGCCACTCCCCACTTTGTACAACGCGTCCAAAGGTAGGATTTGCTGCGCAGTGGACATCACAGTGTCCAGATATATGACAACCTCATTCACGTACTCGTTTGCCAGCCCAGCCGCCTCGTCAGACGTCCAATTTACGTTTTCCGTAAGTTTCATGAACTCATCTAACTTGGAGTTCACCAAAGTCAGAAGCGCCATATAAGCTGCATCCCTCGATGTTTTAAGCACGATCTTGGCCGTTAAACCGCACTGTGGTCTGTCGATTGATCTCACCGGGATCCCACATTGCTGAGCCGCGTGCTGGATAAAATAATCACAAGCCCTCTCTAAGACAGATATGTTAGCAGCAATCTGCATCGCCTGAGACACGCCGGTGGTGCCACTGTGGATCGTCCGGAGCAAGACTTCATTCAAGACGTCGATCAAGAGTTTGTCCAGGTACTTGCGGACGAAATCAAAGTAATTCATCTGTGCCCCGTAAGACAAGTAATTAACCGAATCCTTAATAAAGGCACGAACAATGCGACAGCAGTCAGGCACCATGGAAGAAAAAGGAGCGATATAAGGGAATGCTGGCATTATGTCCGAGGTTTGAAGATGAAACAGGAGCACATTCGCCTGATATTCGGACTCCTTCTTCATCACCATCTGCTCATACGTGTCGCTAGCAAAGATATCGGTGATCTGTTGCTGACACTCTGCCAGAAGAAGCTCATGGTATTTTTCACGACTACTGTTTAAAGTTTCAAGAATCGTTGAGACTTCATAACCATATTGTCTCAGTGTTGCTCCGAAAAGAGTCACGTAATCCTTGACAAGGAGGAGGTGACTCGCTGCATCCATCTGCGAGAACTGTTCCTCTAATACAGCGGTTACTCTAGTCACTGCCGTTTCCCACATCATCTCGAGCTCGGTGGGTGACAGAAGCCCCCCAGCAGTCCTCAGAACCCGATCTTCTACTATAAAATAGCCAGCAGTGTGAGCCAAAAAGGTCTGATGTGATTCAAGAAAAGGCAGGTTTGATGAAATTTGCAAGTCCGATTTCAGCTGCAGATGACGATTCTTGTAATAATATTCACGGAACTGTTCTTGGATTCCAAGGCAATTGTGAATATGATATGCTCGATAAAGTGGGGTGAGATCGAATTTCAGAACAGAATTCTCATCAATCTCTTCGACATCTAAAGCATAGGTGAAATCTTCTAAACCCAAGCAACTTTGTTCCTCCGCTTTCCTTTGATGAGCCAGCATGTCCTCTTCCCTCTGACGAGCAGATGCAGCGTATCCTATAGCCGTCTGCCCAATACTCTTTGAAGAACTCCGTATGTGAACTAGCCACTCATTAACTTCGGTGCACACCTTCTTCTCGATATGAGATTTCAGCAACGGTATTCTCCTCTCTATCAGCGTCTTCAAAGCCTTAGCAGGTATACTCTGTAAATAATTCTTCTCAATCAGATCAACCGCCTTCAAAGCCGGATAGAATCTCCCTTCCGTGATGTGATTATTACACTTCACACAGAGATCCAACACTTGCACACAGTTCTTCGACATCTTAATGGCTTCAGTGACATTCTTCTTAATCGAATAAGACTCAAGAAGCTCTTCAAGCTTCGTGAGCAAGGCGCTCCCAACCTGTTGTAACCTGGAGTTATCAGTCGACAGCTCACTCTTCAGCTCCTCCGCATCAACCAAGACACCACGTAGCTCATCGACTGCAACAATAAATTCCTCATAATGGAGTTTGCAGAGCTCCTCGATTTCAACTTCTTTCTTCTTAACCAAGTGCTTGAGCTGCTGCAGGAGGGCTTCGGGCTTCCCCGTCTCAAATGCAAGCCTAACCATCGGACCCATATCATCTCCATTGCTGACCAAGGTTGCAAGAACAGAGTCCTCGCCCGTATCACCGCCATTCTCAGTCACATTTCTCTTATTTCTACCACTCATTTTCTAAAATTTTCTTGACAGATGGCCCTGCATTAATCAAAACCCCATATGCTTCTTGAGTAGTACTCCTAATATTTTTTCACAATAACCTTAAACTATGCACTCCACACTGAAAATAGAAGAAAAACGATTGACTTACAAAAAGCATGACAACAAGGAACCTAAGCAATTGTTGAGTTTCTAAATTCTAACTATAATTGCATACATATTTCCTAGCCATAACCAGAACAAGGCAAATAGCTCAATAAAAGAGCCCATAATCTTACCAAAATTCGGAGGATACACACAATTCATTTACAGGATCCATTTCCTTTCCAAATTGTGGGCAATTAAATTCCAAATGCAACAAACAAATAAAGAAAACTAAAGCACAGTCTCAGCAAAGAGCTTCCATCAAAGAATACACACAACAGCGCAACAGTCGAATTTCCCAAAAAAAAAACAAGATCAAATTTTTACCTGAAACAGAACAAGAAAATGAAAACCCTCGATCTTAATCAAAATCAAGAAACGAATCCCACAAGAATTCTCTTTCCTTCCTCCCAAGAAAATGCGTGTCGAGACCTTCTCTTTCTCTCTCTCTTCTTCGGCCGTTAACGCCAAATTGTTGTCGATGTTGTTTATGTGTGTGCAGTAGGATAATAATTTTTAGCCGGATTTTGCCATTATTGGTATGATGATGAAGCATAGGGAGTAATAATTAAATTAGGGGAAAAGGGCACAGACATTCTCACTTGGAAGCAAAGACAATAGTCCATGACTCCAAATCTGATGTTTTATGTTAATGACATGTGAAAATATCAAATACTATGTTTTTTCTTTTTTGCTTATACCTAGGTTTGCACTTTCTTGGTTAAGGATGTTTTGTTGTTTTGCATCTCAATATTGATTTTTTTTTTTTTAGAATCCTATCATTAGATCTGTCTATTTAGTTTCCAAATATTGGGACATAATTTTTCCATCGAATCTAAGTTGATGTCCTATGAGCTGGCATAAATTCATAACTAGTAAACTAAGTGGTCGTTTGGTTCGAATAGAGTAATGAAAATGAAATGGAATTAAATAAATGGATGAAATGGTAACAATAAGCATTATTTTTATTGACTATTTGGTTTAACAATATAAATGAATCATTAGTAAGGAATTTCTTTTCTTTTGTTTCCCCTCTATTTTGAGGGATAACAAATTGGGTGATTGAGTTACCCCAAGTAAGGGTAATGGTTATCTTATTATCCAAACCAAACAATAAGAAATGGATTCAATTAATTGATTCTTTTTCCAACCTCCAAAACACCCAACCAAATATGGGATAAATATGGTTGAGCAAAAACTTGTGTGTATATACATATGCTATAGTTAGGGTTTATTAATTCTCAGATATAATTTACTTAAGATGAATGCATCGTGCATTCGAATGTATCGAAGTATGTCTTATAAGTTTGTCAAATAAGAACTTTATATATAATACACTTGATGATGAGTTTTGATTATTTTTGAAGATGAGTAATTCTTGGGGTTAGTGCACGTAAAAAGTGAGGTGCTAAAAAAAGACTAGTTATTTCTTTTAGTATGGGACATTGATTGATGAGATTAGCTAGAGATTGGAACCCCTAGGTAAATTTTCCATTAAAATAACTTATCTTGTTGATGTTGGGTATGTTGAGGCTGACCTGAATAGAAGCTTTGTGGATAAAAAAACTTTGATTTGGAATTTATGAAACATTATACCAACGACGGGAGAGGCATGTCCGATTGAAGGTATTTGTAGCTTATGTAAGGATAGATGGGGACAGTGTGGAAGTATTCAAGATTCTAGAATTGAAAAAGGCGAAAAGGTTAACTCTGATGGAGATTGTTGGGGCTGTTAATGAGCTTTGGAGAACTATACTTTGAAAAGTGTAGTGTATACTATCTTTGTTAATCTTACGCACGACAAGAATGGGCTAAGTTTGACTTGCACGTCTCTTTGGAACACCTATCAGGATGCGAAGCCAAATAGAGAACGTGATATGGCTGATGTGGATGTATTATACAGTAGCAACCACTATGGAAAGGTTATTATCGCGATCTCGAAGCCAATGAGGGCCTTATCGAATGTCATGTTGGCTGAATTAATCATGGTGTCGTTGTAAGCTCTGAATACAGAGTTTGCCCAGTGGAACTATGGAAGTTTACATGAATTCTTTATTAGCTGCAAGAGCCATGACAAATTCCAAGGATGAGCATTTGTTGTTGTCTGACGACGTCAAAGACATCATCAAAGTGGTTAGAGGCAACATGTTATTTGGAGTTTTTAGATCAGCTAATAAAGCTACTCATTGCTTAGCCCAATTTTGCTAAGAATTGTGCAACTAAGAATCTCCTGACATGGCTGCGGGACGTTGTAAAAGAAGACCTTAGTTAAATAAAAATCTCCTTCTTCTATCTTTAAAAAAATATGACAACATAATTGACCTTACTCTTTATACAAAGTAGCCTCATTGTTAGAACCTCGCCGGCGGATTCGAACGGGAGAAGAGACCAACCTTGTGCGCCTCAAAATTAAGGGAAAAGCTAGGGCTCGATCTTTGTCTTGTTGAAAGGAATCAATGGAGATGCGAGGTGAAGAGAGATCGAGGGGCGCTGGATTTCAGAGGCGAGGCGCGGCCTCGGAGGTGGCTGGACTAATCAGGCAGAGAGAGAGGGAGAGAGAGAGAGAGAGAGAGAGAGCGAACGGCGTCTACAATTAAAAATAAATAAAATCGAGCGAACGACGTCTGGCCTCCGTTACACGGAGGGGTTTAATTGCTCCTTTTTTTCAGGAGTTCAGGGAGGTCAACGCTCCTTAACCGATCCTAAGGGGTAATGACTCAAAGGGTGTCAAGTTTAGGGGCCTATTTGCACCTTTGCCCTTTTTACTATTTTAAACAGTCTTGTACATATGCCAAGTCTTTTAATTTTCTTTGTTTTCATTTTTGGATGAAAGGCAGCCATAAGTTGATCCAAAATGGATAACAAAACCCGCGATCCCAACCGCCGAACCAACTCTCTCTCAAAACTCAAATATGGCAGCAATTTCTTCACTCTTCTTCACCCCAAACCCCACCTCCACAGCGTCATTCTCCTCCTTCAAAAACTCACCCACCTTGCACCTTTCAAGAAGAGAATTCTTGAACGGATCAGCAACTCTGCTGCCACTCCTCATCTCTCCTCCGCCGCCTTCATTGGCAAGGGAAGTGGAGGTCGGATCCTACCTCCCGCCCTCACCGGCCGACCCCTCTTTCGTTCTCTTCTCCGCCACTTCCAAAGACACCCCTGCACTTCGTGCAGGTAATCTCTCTCTATATATAAAGTAATTGCACTCTCGTGGTCATGTAATTTCCTTTGTGGATTATATGCAAGTTTTGATGTTAAATGAGGTTTTTATTCAATCATGATCCTATAGCATACACATTGTTTTCTTGATTTTGCATTTGGTGCTTGATGTGGAAACTAGTGCATTTTTTTTCTTGTTTCCTTGGTGTTATATTTGACTCTTTTATGCATTTGTCTATAGTTGGTATTTTAGTGATTTTAGGGGTTCTGATTTTCTTGAATTAATATTTTGCTATGAGGGCTAGCTATGTAGAAATAGAGAGTTCTGAAGAACATAAGTGTTTATTTAGAATAACATTCATTTATATAAATCTGCCAAGTTTATTATAGAAGATTTCAATTTGGGGCATTTACTTGTGAGGAGTAGCATATGTTAATTCATTGTTTACTAAGACAAATTGAAGCTTTGGAATATTCTCAAACCCTCGATAATTTCTATCATTTGAGCTAATTTTGATGTATTCATATCCCATTGAAGGGATAGAATTGAAAATCATGAAAAGTAGTGCCTCCTTCCTAAGGAAACGAGTTGAGTTTGGTTGGAGGGCTTTGTGCAGGCAATGGGAAATTCAACAATAATCATGGTTCAAAACTTGTGACATGAAGAAAGTGCCCACAATCTGAGTGTAGTATATATAGTGAGAGATTTGTAAAGCTTGTGGATGCATTTTGTGATTTCAAGAGTTCAAGAAAATGAGAAAATGGACAAGTAGAAAGGATAATGCAGTAGGTTTGATGAAGTAATGTGTATGTGCTTATGAAAACTCTGAATATAGTTGGGTGCAGGAAATGTAGAGCCCTACAAATTCATGCTGCCACCAACATGGAAGCAGATGAGGATAGCAAACATACTATCTGGGAACTACTGCCAGCCCAAGTGTGCTGAGCCGTGGATCGAGGTGAAGTTCGAAGACGAGAAACAGGGGAAAGTGCAGGTGGTGGCTTCTCCCTTGATAAGGCTCACAAACAAGCCTAATGCAACCATTGAAGAGATTGGGACCCCAGATAAGGTCATTGCCTCTCTTGGCCCCTTTGTCACTGGTAACACACTCGACCCCGACGAGCTTGTCGAAGCCTCCATCGAGAAACGAGGCGATCAAACGGTACCATCAAACATGCCATTTCATGATCAATTCTTGATTACTTCTGCTGAATTCATGTTTTGTTGCAGTATTATAAGTATGTACTCGATACACCCTATGCTCTCACGGGAACACACAATCTTGCCAAGGCGACGGCCAAGGGGAACACCGTCATCCTCTTTGTCGCCAGCGCCAGCGACAAGCAGTGGCCCTCGTCGGAGAAAACCCTGCAAGCAATTCTTGATTCCTTTGAAGTGTAAAGCCATTGATATCGGACAAGAATACTAAAAACCTTTGTTTTTTGCTGAACTGTTACTCCAATATATGTTTTGAGACAATACAGTGTCAAATTTTCATCAGAAAACTCCCATAAATGGTTTATTTATGAGTTACATACATGGGAAATAAGTTAATTTTACAATCCAAGAACTATATTTTCTTGGCTGCATATACACTTAAAGCACTACACTTAAAAAAATTTGGCGCTATATTCAATATTATCAAGTAGCTACTAGATGAAGAGCAGAACCCTTGAACGGAAGCATGCATGAGTAGGTGACATACTTAACGCTGTCAATTAAGACGACGACGAAAATTCGGGGGAGGGACTTTTTCCCCATCACACCATCCATGTCGGCCTCACCCGCCTCTCTAGGATCAACGAGCACAGAGACCACCATCGAAGATGAAGAATTGGTACCTTTCAAGTTCTCTTTCTGTGAATTTCTTCCTTTGTGTTGTCTCGAAATGTTATGAGAGGATTCAGGTAGTGGGATTGGAAGACCACGAAGGATTCTTCGACTCATTCCCTTGCTGATGTGTGTGGAGTTGTGGTTTCGCTCTTCGGATATGTTTCTTGCATTGGTAGCAGAAATTATGGCTCCTGAGGCAGAAGCCGGCGACACATCAAACTGGAAAACTTCAGTACACATACCTGAGCTTAACATTGGCCCTGAAAATAAAGAATAGAAGATTGTAACACTTCGAGAAAGAAGGTAACCGAACAATTCCCCAAGAGGTGAAACCCCTCCTATATTATCATGACATCGAAGGCCGTCTATCGCCTATTTCACCAATTTGATACAGTAAAATCTCATTTTTTTCAGTCAAATAGTCAGCAGTCCAACTTCTCCAAGAACATAAGTTGCAGTCAACAATAGCCAAAGCAGAGAGCGTCGTGATACCTCTTTCTAACTATATCCATAAACTGAGGGCACTTCATTTAATAGTTAATACCATAAGTTCGTCAAAATCAACACATCTTTAGGTTCCAAATATGGAACAGGCGAGCATTATAATGTAAACAAACGGGCAAAAGGTCTGATTAACACATGCAAAGCCAACCATTAACAAGATGCAAACATCTCCGAACATTTGGCTCCAATTCATTTCATTCCCAAGAATGAGCTATAATATGTATATGCAGAAGTTGTGTCATTATTCTTGCATTCAAGTTACACTCAAGAATAGTGTAAGCACATAAGATTAATTTCCAGAGTTTAAAAGAACTGTAGACAAGGAGCCAGTGACATTAGTTAACACATTACAGGAGTGAAGTATCACAATTAATGTAAGACAAAAATAGTTACCAGAAAGGCCTTCACGGAACCATTGCTGAATCTTGCCATCACTTGCTTGCCTGATATCCTTGTCAACGGAGCTAGAACCAAGAGCCGGTAGTGGGGGAAGCCTAGCACCATTTATTCGGACGGGATTAGAGGGAACAAGAGCTCCAGGAACTGCAAGACCAGTCTCACCACCACCGATCTTGTGAGAGGACATGGCTTTCTCACTCGCCAACACTGAATGGATAATCAAATTACCATCTATCTTAACAAGCTTATCATTCCTGGGGACATATAACGACGCAACAAGAGGTTCACTCTCATTGCACAATCGAGCAAACCCATTGACATTTGGCTTCCCTCCACTATCACGACCACAGCGCAGGTTGTTACCATATTTCCCATCAGCCTCACTCCCATTTACCATCAAAACCCTCCCATGGTATTTCTCATAGAACCCACCTCCGACGTAGCCTTCTCCACCTGTCAATGTCTCCCTTACTCCTCCATACCTCACATTAACGATTGGTGCCAAGACTCCAAATAACACAATGAAAAACAACAAACCAAGAAAACTGATGCCAGCAACCTTTTTCGTCTTCGGCCCTGCATTTTTCTTGCCCTCTACATTCTTATTCGACTTTGGCGCTTGTGATGTCTGCTTCGGTTTCAACCTAGGGATTGGCACCAACGGCACCTGAGATCCTTGCGGTTTCACCATATAAGGTGGGGCATACGGCATCCATGGATACATCATCGCAGGATGCGGGTACATCCCAGGAGGCAGCCCCGCCATTGGTGGAGGTGGGACAGCACCTCCGCTCATTTGCTGCCGCAGAGTGGCATTTTCCGCCATAAAATACGAGATCTTCGAATTTAAGTCTTTAATCGTCGAATGCATCATCATCACCTTCTCCTCTAACTCCTCAACATAATGCTTCTTCCTCTGTCTTGACAATTGAGCACTCTCTCTATTCCTTATCAACCTTGCGTTCCTTTTCTCGTCGTCATCACTCACCTCAGCGTTAGCGTTAATCTCTGAACTACACTTGGATTTTCTATGCTTATTAGTTCTCGAATCCACAGTATTAATCGGCATTTCTTCACAATCCTTTTTCCTTTTCAACAAAGAGCTACTAACTTTATTTTTAGGCGGCTCGACTAACTTAATTTTCTGATCAACTTCATCAGCTCTAGTCGACCTCTTATTCATAAATGGAGAAGAACTCACCGACCTCGCGTGATCATTCGAGTCCTCAGAGACATTTGAGCCGCAATTCCCCGAACCCCGAGACTCCGGCGAAGGGAAATCCGACACGTTCGCTCCACCACCGCAATTTCCAGAAGCTCCTCTATTCGATCCGTCCGATTCCGGCGAGGGAACATTGAGATAACCGGAAATCTGATCCGACTCTAATCCAGATGACGCGGAATTAATAACCCCGGAGCCATCGAAGCTGTGATCACCTGGGAATTCGCAGTCTCCAGATCCGTGACGCAATTCCGAACAATTTGATTTAAAAACGGCGTCGAATTGGTCCAAATTCGGAGCGAATTGAGGGAGATTCGCGTCGAATCCGGATTCCGATATTCGGATAGGAAGGAGGTCGTCGAGCTCATCGGCGGTGGGAATGTAGAGATCGTCGAAGGAGAAATCCAAATCAAAATCGTCGACAACGACGTCTTCATGATTGTCGCCGCCAATGAAGCCATCATCATCCATCAACTGTTGGGAAAAGAAGGCAGAGTCAAATGGCGGAACCGAGAGGCCGCAATCAAAATCAGTGGTTCGTACAGGCGGCAGGTCATCGGAAACCACTGTGGCGTCGGCCATTATTGCTCTTCTCAGTATCACGTAAATTGAAGAAAATGGGGAAAGATTCGATTTTTAGGGTTCAAAGAGGGATTTTCTCAGTTTTGGAACGATCGTTGAGTTTATTATTGACTTGCTTTTGAGTATTTGTCACGCTCAAAATAATAAAATACTCATGTGAAAAATGAAATAAATCCTTCTCTTTTTTTTGACAAAATTAAATAAATCCTAAAATACCATTTTTGTTTGTTTCTTTTATTGGATTATTTTTTATTTTTCTTTTAACTTTTTTTAGGGGAGTTTTCATTAACTCTTTGGTTCAATGTATATGATAAAATTTGATATGTTTGAGTGGTATACTTTACATTCCCTCGTCTCATAAAAATATAAATATTTGGAAATGGCACGAATTTTAATAAATATTAGATAAAAATGTATTGTGAGTGAAAAAAAAATGTTCAACTTTATGAGAAGTAGAGATAAGGGCTCATTTGGTTTTCAGTAAATGATTATGTAGGATAATTTGTAACAAAGATATTTAGCGTGGATAATGACAGATTATTAATATTGAGTTGGTATTTGCTATCATGGCTAAATATAGAATATCTTGGTTTAAGTTAATCCTAGGGGGAGGTGGTATTATTAATCCTAAGAAATCTGGATTAATAATACTGGGTCGTGGGATTTAATCGGGTCATCCGCATTACTCTCTCCGTCCGCCAAGATTATGTCAAATTGGTTGGACACGGGATTTAATAAAATTGGTGATGATTTTGATGTAGTGGAGAAAGGGTCCCACCACTTTATGAGATGTGTGGTTGAGATTGAATTTTGGGTCGGTTTTTTTGTAAATAAAGAGTGTTAGTAATGATAAAATATTAAAGAGGAGGGTGGGACCATTGCCTTAAAAGGAAAGTGACATAATCTTGACGGACGCCCAATATAGTAATTGTAACATAATCTTGGCGGACGGAGGGAGTATTACTAAATAATACCAAACACTAGACTGATATGTACTAAATTAGCTAATACAGTGTATTAGCCAATATCAAACACGCCCTAAATAGATTGTGGTGGGGGTAGCGTTCAAAAATAAAAATGTTCATATTTTTATGATACGATCAAAAATGACAAAATGTTCATATTTTTGTGAGACAGAGGGAGTAGTATTGTAGAATAAAATATCAATATTATATTTGAATAAATATATTAAAGTATTTGCTACATTAATAACTTTCCATTATGTTGAAATATTGTACTTTTCAAATAAGGGTGAAATTCACTTTTAATCATTTTGGATAATGGTATAATTTTATATCCACTTTGATAAATATATACTCCATATCGTTAGGTTCTATTGAGAAGCTAGAAATGAGATTAATGGGCATATAATTAAATTCATTGAACATATCAATATAACTGATAAACATACGAATCTATTTAATTTGTTAAAAATCATGCTATCGCCAGGGATCGAACTCTAGACCAAACTCGCATTTATAAAAATTAATTGACATGTTCATCAAAATGTACTACTCCCTCCGTCCCCAAAATAAGTTCATCTTTGGGGACGGCACGGGTTTTAAGGAAAATGGTAAAGTGTATTGATAGTGGAAAAAAATATGTTATAATTAGTATTGGGAGTGGTGAAAATGTGAAAAAAGTGTTATAATTAGTATTGGGAGTGGTGAAAAAGTGAAAAGTGAGAATAAATAAAGTATTATTAGTGGTGGGGTAGTTGTCCAAAAATAGAAAGAAAAAAAGAGGAACTTATTTAGGGGACGTCCCAAAATGGAAAAAGATGAACTTATTTCAGGGACGGAGGGAGTAACTTGTTCACACCTATTTAGATTGCTTCTCACTTCTCAACATATTGTGCTTCTCAATAGAACTTCTCCCTATATATATATATATATATATATATATATATATATATGTGTGTGTGTGTGTGTGTGTGTGTGTATGTATATAGGGTGTGGTTCTAGAGAGAACTACATTATTTGTGAGAACGAGAGAACCATCAAATCTAATGCATTCACTGTTAAAATTAATGCACTAATTTTTTTTTAAAAAAAATGCTCCCTTCAGGATTCGAACCCAGGTTCTATATTCATCCAACAAGATGATGCATCCACCGTAAATCTTGATAATCGAATGGCTGAAAATGGTTCTCCGTTCTTTTTTTATTTATGGTTCTCCCTATATATATATATATATGTGTGTGTGTGTGTGTGTGAGTTTTGTAATCATTATTGTGTAATAAGATAAATGTAGCTTATATGGGTCCATTTGTATAAAGACTTGGTCAAATTTTTTTAAAATAAAATTTAAATTTATTAATACTACTAATTTATGAATGAAAATTGGACATCATAGAATATTTGTTTCTCTCTCATCCATAGCTTTCATCGTCTCTTTCTTTTCACTTTTCACTTTGAAATTTATCGTGTCCTAAAAATCGCATGTGAAGCAGCAACACAAGGTGAGAAGCAAACAAACGTAGCCGAGACAATGCCCTCGCAATATGAAGAGCTGGCAAATTGGGCGGGCCGGCCCGGCCCGGCCCAGCGGGCTTTTGAGATTGACTGGGTCGGGTCGGCCCTGCCCAAATTTGACCGGGCTGCCAATTTTCAGGCCCAGCCTAGGTCAGCCTCGACCAGGCTATCGGGCGGTCGGGCCAAACCCGCCCAATAATTTTTTTTTACTAAATCCTATTTTTATTTTTACAAAAAATTAAATTAAATAAAATAAATCCAAATAATAATTATAAATCCAATCAAGAGATTTATAATAATTAGTCTTTATGAACATCAAGTTCATCCACAGATCAAGAATTGCGTGAAAAAATATATATTTAGCAAACAAACAAAAAGCAAAATCCAATCAATAAAAAACCAAAACATCATAATTTTGGAGGCATACAGCCGCTTGCAGAAAACATAGTGGAGATTGGTGATAGAGTTTGAAATTGTAAGGTTTCCATTTTTCAACTTTCAAATAAAAAATGAGATAAAACAAAAATACAAAATATAATCTGAATACTTACAAGAAATTAGAATAATAAAAATAAAATTAAAAAATAAATCGGGCCCGGGCCCAATCAGCCCGGCAGGCTTATTGGGCGGGCTTTTTAGGCCCGGATTTTTTTAGGCCTACATTTTGTACAGCCCAGTCCAGCCCTAAACACGGGCGGGCCGGGTCAATTGTGCTAGCTCTAGGTAATCAGCACAGGAAATCAACATGAGCAAGCGCTTGTGCCAAAAATGGAAAAGACATGGAGGAGATGTCATCGCTGTACACTGCTGCAGTCGTGCATATCGCCGCCATCTATAACTGTTAGGTCCGGAAGGTCTTGAATAGGTGTATGGGGGGGAATACACCTATAGGCTATTTTTTATTTTTACAAGAGATCAAAACGAAACGTCAAACACAAACTCACACAACCTGTTTTACTAAAAAGAGTTTTGACCAAAACAAGGTTGACGACTGATACTGAATACTCTTCAGTAAAGAGTTATCAGTTAAGTCAAAGACCTTAACAGATACACGTAAGGCTTCAGTCGAGTTTGATAAACAGAGATGTTATGAATCTTACTGTCTATCAGAAGATAGATCAGTTAGACTGATAACACACGCAGCGGAAAACTTTTGTTTCGCAATAGCCTGTGAGTTAAGCACGTTGTCAGTCTTTAGGTTTCTCTTTGCAATTAATCAGTTTTCAGTTTACGAAGGGAATAACACAAATAAGAAAGTAAATACTGAAAGCTGTAAATAACACAGAGATTTTTACGTGGTTTGGAAAACACTTCCTACATCCACGGTCGGTTGATCAGACCAATAACTTCACTGGGCAAGTGCTTCCGGGTGCACTGCGAACCTGAACGTGTGCTTACGGGTGCACATAACCGAAACAACCTAAGATCCAATCTTCAGTACCAACACACCTTGTTGGATTTCTCACTCCTAGCACGCATTGGGCACTAGGATCTCACGGAGACATAACACCTTTCTGAACTCCTTTACAACACAAACACTCAATTCAGAAGGTTGAAGGGAGGTTTGAAAACTTGCCAACTAAACTTCAAAGAACAAGTTCTTTGCAGTTAGTTTGACCTAGACTTTGGATAAACAAGGTTTGCCTAAGGTCTAAGAGAATATATGTAATCAGCAGTGACTGATTTTTGGCTTTGGGATTCTCTTCTTCGATTCAAACTTTGGAGAGTCTGGGCTTTAGCTGAGAAACAATTTTGGCAGCGTTTCAGCTTATGTCGTTGAATCAGTGAAGATTGAAGTGATCCTTGAGCGCTATTTATAGGAGACGTCTTGAATAGATCCGTTGGCGGAGAAGGTCTTCAAGATTTCTTCCGTTAGAGAGTAATTTGAACTTGGGCTGAGGCTTCAATCTTCGAGGTTCATTGTTTGGTGAGGACAACTACTTTGAAGAGAAGGAGATGCGATATCTCTGAAAAGGTAATCACCAAATAGGAATGGCCTCTACAGAGAAAAGACGATCCTGAGATCTCTGCATTTAATGCGGCTGTACTTCTGAAGAGCGTGGCTTCCTTTGAACGTTGGAGGTTCAGTCCGAGGAAGAATGTTTAACTGATACTTGACTTTAGTATCAGTCCGCTGATTCCACGTGGCTCGCATTAAGTAATCAGTCAAAACTGATTCTTCGACTGATGCTTTAGTCGACAACTTCAGTCTTCAGTCCTTCGTTCTTCAGTCTTCAGTCTTCAGAACAGCAACTAAACTAGAAAAAGAACTCTAACACTTGAGTTCAAGTAGTTCTAGTCTATTACAAAAGAAACCTATTGATTTTGGTATCATCAAAACAAGGATTAGGATATTTCACTAAGTTCCCAACAGTAACCGTGCCACCATGAGTATGAGTTCAGCAACTGAATTCGACCGTGAGTACTCGAGAAATGAGGAGCATGCCAAATACAACGAAGTGACGAAATCTTGTCAACCCGTACAAAGTCATCGGAAGCACCAACGCCAACCGCCGACCAATGAGCAATATTTAGAGTCGCATCCCCCTCCGGTTAGTACCCTTTTAAAATTGCAATATTAAGCAATATGTGGAGGCACTATTTTAAATTTGGAAGAATGTTGTTGAGATAATTAGATTTCATGTGTATTCATTAGCTTTGGTTGATTTTCGGGTGAATGCACAAGTTCGCAGTTTATGTATGCACGGTATGCATAATTTTTGTATATGCATTGTTCATCTATGCATGGTTTGGTGTATGTATGGTTCGTCCGCACACAGTTTCTATATACATGGTTTGTGTAAGTTAGTTAATTTAGTTAGTTAATTTTCTATATTAATTAATTAACTTTGTTTGCTAAAACAATGAAACCTATTTTCTATAATGAGTAATCTTAATTAGTTTTATTTTTGCAAACCTTAATTAAAAAGTTGTGAAACCCTAATTAGATGGATATTAATTTGTACTTGTTTGGTGGTGATTTGTGGTTTTGATTATATTTTACTCGAATGTGTCTCTTAATTTGAATTTTATCTCATTATTTCATATATCTTGTGTGTGTGTGTATGAGATATGTATGAAAATATGATCATATTTTGATAATTGTTTTTCATTTATTTTTATTACAAGCTCGTTACAGATGGTTGCGACCATTTATGCAAAACTTTCTGATGCATAAACCACTACGTCCGCATGAACGTATTGGTGGAGGTCCATACATGTTTTTCAGAAGTACGGGTGTCTTTATCAGTTTAGAGAAGGTTGCTTCGGCCATCTACTTCGTCTTAGAAGATGCGATAGCGCGAAGTCAGTGCTACACCATCTTTTGCCAATAGAGGTATACGATGAAAGTTTCTTGGCGTGGGAGAAGTGGTTCAACATTGTGGAACCAACATATAATTTGGGATCAAAGAGTTTTGTATGGAGATAGCTAGGTTAATACTTCGGCCATGGGGACTTTGAACACATAATATTCCTAGCTTGAGCATATTTCATAGATTATTTCTGGGCAAAATGACTCACATCTTAGATTTGCGTGACTGATTCATAAAATATCAATTATAAAATAATGTCAATGATTATTTGAAGGCGACAAATATATTGGTGGCATATCAAATTATCATGTGACGAGATAAGCCATATATGGATGATTGAGTATGGGCATTGGTTGAGAATTCTAACTTGTGGCATCAATTTCCATAGGGTTTCATATGCATTTTAGATCCTCTATCACAGGATTAATGTTAGGAAGCAGCACATGTGTGAGATTGGCGGTTCGAGTACGACATACCATTTTTATGGTCATGTATGGGCCTTAAAAATTTGGTCGTACGAGGCCATTCTAGACTTGGGCCGCATGTGCAAGTGGTGAGACACCACTTTGAAGTTGTCCAGATTTTTGATGTGGCGGACTAGGAAGTCAACAGTCTATTGTTGTGATTTTTTCGACGAGGAGGTAACTTTAGGTTTATGAAAACGAGAATAGAATAGAATAGAATATTTTTGGAGTCAAAGCAAGAGATAGAGAGATTCTGCTATTTTTCCTATAGTTTTATTTGTCGAATGATTGTGTTTTACATTGTTTATAGTTTGCTAGTTTAGTTACATGTTTATGTCTGGCTAGTAATCTTTTATCCTAGGGTCAGGGAGTAAACAAATGATGGATTTATGAACATATTTGATTGATTAATATATATCTATTTTTCATTTTCATGTTCTTAAATTTATTTTTTGCCTAATTGATCGGTCACAAATTTTGCATGATTTATTGTGTTAATTTGATATCGGGAAATGATAATTAATGCTTGAATGAGAACATGGAACATGCTTTTCAATATTAGCTGAGAGGACTTGAGAATTACATGAGGATTTATAATCTTAAGATCTGTTGGGATTGCAAGCTTAAGTATGATCTGGGGACAATAGCCTTGAATGAAATCTACAGTTTATTCGACACCGGAGTACGATTAGATATCTTATGTAATTGTCATAGGAAGAAATGAGTTCGAGAATGAGTAATTATCGTAATTTGTTTGATTTCTTGAATCTGTTGAAACCAAAGCTTTATAATATTTTATCCTCTATTTGAATTCTCATTATTTCTAAAGTTCTTCATATATTTTTTGCATGATTTTAGATTTTAAACCAAAATTAATTTTCAAAGTCTAAATAGAGGATTGTAGTTGATGAAACAAGTATCAACATCTTAAATAAAAATGATAAATAACGCTAAGATTTATGTAGTTCGATTATGAAGATCTACGTCCATGGGAGGTTGTCAGAATTTTCACTATGTTTTGTAAGGGATTTACAAGATTGAGAGAGTGTCTCAAAAGAGAATCCTTAAGTTTAATAATGAAAGTCATATTTATAAGCATCAAAGTAAACCTAGCACTTGAGCCCATTAACTCAAGCAATTATGCCTTGTTATAATGATCTGCGTCTTGGAGTTGAGCTGTCAGAGTTGGTGCTTGACGTAGCTGGAATGTCAGGGCCAAGGTAGAGCTGAAATGCCAAGACGATAGCAGGCTTAAGTTGCCAAGATAATTTTCGATCGATAAAGTTAGCCCTGTCAAGTCAGCATTGCGCCAAGTATTCATAATAATAATAATAATAATAATAATAATAATAATAATAATAATAATAATAATAATAATAATAATAATAATAATAATAATAATAATAATAATAAAGACAAATTCAATATGTGTCTCCGGTATGAAGATAATTATGATGCGACGATTCAGCTCTGCTCTTTACATCGTTGAAATTTGACTCTTTGCCCTCAATTCATATTTTTTATTCATTAGACCTGACCCAAAGAGATGTGCATAATATTGTCCTCATCAGCTACTCCCCTAATCTGGTGGATTTACGGAACATGTGAACGTATGTCTAGCAGACTAAAAATAATCCCCAAACCTGCAAACATGCAACTTATAACCAATCACCATATTAGAAACAATGTTCCCCACTGATTCACATAAGCAATAAGTCAACAAAGGAAAAAAAAAATAAGTCGTGTAAATCAACAAAGATAAATTTTTTAGCCCTATAAGTATTGAACGGTTAATTCTAAGTTGCAATCTCCTTGATTTTAAAATTGTGGTTGCATGCTTGATTTCCCTTTGAGAGTATCATAGTCCCTTTGAAAGTATTATAGGCCATTCGAGAGTATCATATTCCCTTTGAGAGTATCATAGTCCTTTTGAAAGTATCATATCCCCTTTGAAAATAAAATAGTCTAGATGATAGAGCTTTTTACAGCCTTGACTTTGCTTGCTTTTACTTCTGTAAAAATAAAGTATGGTGATGCTGTACATCCTACTCCCCATGGGTGATATGTGAGCTGTATACACGAACATATCATAGAGTTGCAGGACCCAATAAATATATCACAAAATAAGATATTTCAAATCGTGTTTCAAATCTCAGTACATAAGGAGAAGTTGTGCAGCTTCCAAGACAACATTATCATTACATAATGTAAATTACAAAGATCACATGAATCATAATTTTGCTCAAGTGATGAAGTATAACATTTCCTGATCGTGCTTTTTCCCATTGATAAAGTTCCTTAAAGTACCTGTGTTGGGAACTTAACGAAATATCATAATCCTTGTTTTGATGATACCAAAATCAATAGATTTCTTTTGTAATAGACTAGAACTACTCGAACTCAAGTGTTAGAGTTCTTTTTCTAGTTTAGCTTGCTTTTCTGAAGACTGAAGACTGAAGAACGAAGGACTGAAGACTGAAGTTGCCGACTGAAGCATCAGTCGAAGAATCAGTTTTGACTGATTACTTAATGCGTGCCACGTGGAATCAGCGGGCTGATACTAAAGTCAAGTATCAGTTAAACATTCTTCCTCGGACTGAACCTCCAACGTTCAAAGGAAGCCACACACTCCAGAAGTACAGCCGCATTAAATGCAGAGATCACAGGATCGTCCTTTCTCTGCAGAGGTCATTCCTCTTTGGTGATTACCTTTTCAAAGATGTCGCATCTCCTGCTCTTCAAGATAGCCGTTCTCACCAAACAAGGAATCTCGAAGATTGAAGCCTCAGCCCAAGTTCAAATTACTCTCTAACGGAAGAAATCTTGAAGACCTTCTCCGCCAACGGATCTATTCAATACTTCTCCTATAAATAGCGTTCGAGGATCACTTCAATGTACACCGATTCAACGACATAAGCTGAAACTCTGCCAAAATATTTCTCAGCTAAAGCCCAGACTCACCAAAGTTTGAATCAAAGAAGAGAATCCCAAAGCCAAAAATCAGTCACTGCTGATTACATAAATTCTCTTAGACCTTAGGCAAACCTCGTTTATCCAAAGCCTAGGTCAAACTAATTGCAAAGAACTTGTTCTTTGAAGTTTAGTTGGCAAGTTTTTAAACCTCCCTTCAATCGACTGAATCGAGTGTTTGTGTTGTAAAGGAGTTCCAAAAGGCGTTCTATCTCCGTGAGATCCTAGTGCCCAGTGCGTGCTAGGAGTGAGAAATCCAACAAGGTGTGTTGGTATTGAAGATTGGATCTTCAGTTGTTTCGGTTGTGTGCACCCGTAAGCACATGTTCAGGTTTGCAGTGCACCAGTAAGCACTTGCAGAGTGAAGTTGTTGGTCTAATCAACCGACCGTGGATGTAGGAAGTGTTTTCCAAACCACGTAAAAATCTCTGGGTTATTTACAGCTTTTAGTATTTACGTTCTTACTTGTGCTCTTCATTTCATAAATTGAAAACTGATTAATTGCAAAGAGAAACTTAAGACTAACAACGTGCTCAACTCACAGGCTATTACGAAACAAAAGTTTTCCGCTGCGTGTGTTATCAGTCTGACTGATCTATCCTCTGATAGTCAGTAAGATTTATAACATCTCTGTTTATCAAACTCGACTGAAGCCTTACGTGCATTAGTTAAGTTCTTTTGACTTAACTGATAACTCCTTACTGAAGAGTATTCAGTATCAGTCGTCAACCCTGTTTTGGTCAAAATTCTTTTCAGTCAACAGGTGTCTGAGTTTGTGTTTGAAGTTTTGTTTTGATCTCTTGAAAATATCAAAAATAGCCTATAGGTGTATTCCCCCCCCCCCATACACCTATTCGAGACCCTCCGGACCTAACAACCTGAATCACCCCTAATTTGTGAGTTATCATTTTTACATTACGTTGTTTACCATATTTGTTCAAATCTTTCCCCATATCTTATGCTGCAAGAACTCTTAAGCACAAATATTAGTAAAAATATGAGAGCCCTTTAGATCAGGGCTGTAAACCCATTAATAAAAAAGGTATACACCTTACATTTCCTGAGTGAGCATTGCCCTAGGCCTTTACTCATCCAAGCAAATCATACAGGGCTCGAGAACTTATTTCTTAATACAATATTCAGCCAAGAACTCATACACGTGTGTGAGAAAATCAATTCATCAAATAACAAGTCATTATTCTTATCAATTTCTCGTCCATGAATTATGTAGAATAATCAAATTAAATAATCCCGATTATCAATTCCTTTTTATTTCTACAACTTTACCCACATATTCATAAAAAATTTCCAATTAAGTCCCAAGCAATTACGTGCAATTAATTTCCCATATTCCTATGTACAAGCCACTAATATCATGTTCCAACACTATAAAAAAGGGAATCGAAATAGATAAAAAAAATGAGTTATTCTTGCATCCAATCAACAAATCACCCATTAAATCCCACCAAATACTTCATGTCATAAGATTTTAGTACCAAACATATATAGATAATCAAGTATTGATTTCCCCAAATACCAATATTCTTGTATATGTCACAATAGTTATACAAGAACGCATGATCTTTAATTAAGTAAAACAAAGGTAAGTAGTAGCAAATGATCTTGAGCCAAGCATACACCCAAATCAAAATCAATGCAGGCATGGAAATTAAGGCTCCAATGCAAAACCATGATCAATAGGCAGTTACTGTATATTCTCGTTGTAGAGTAGTAATATTTTTTGTCATATACTCCCTCCGTCCCTGAAAATTGTGACTTTTTCTTATTTGGAACAAAAAAGGTGTGTGATCCAATCTCCACTCAAATACAACTACTATACTTTTTCTTAAAATCTGTGACATCTCCTTTGGGTTACAATTTTTAGGGATGGAGGGATTAGTAAATAGAAAAATATGATAAAGGAAACAATTTTCAATTGATCTGCATGTTATGCATCAAGCCAGCATTCCATTTATAGGTCATCAAACAAATAGTAGAGGTTGCAGAATTTATCTAAATTAATCCGAATCAACACCAGCCATCCCAACCAGATAATGATAAGCTTTGATGTAATTGCTAACTTCTTTTACCATAAACTTGGAGGTCACAATATCATGACTAAACAGAAGCCAGCATTCCATGTCTTTGTAGATCATAACAGCGTTCCAAAAATTAGCTCATGAGCTTTAATTGCTTGGTTAACTATTCTTACAACCCATGTTCCCTCTACAATGACAAATTGGACCCCCATTACTGGACCATGACTAATAAAAATATCATCTCCGATTAAGGACAAATGTAGAAAGAAATCCAACTTTATTACTAGATAGAATATTGAAAACAATAAATGACACAACTCCAACAATCTATTGGCTGCAATTACAGCTGACAATCAAAGAGATTAAGAGAAAAGAGCAGACCCTCAAAATCGTAGTGGATTTGCAGAAGATCAAACTAGTTGAACCAGGTCAAACCAGTGGAACCACAAACTGTTGTATTTCTTCCCCAACCACAAAATGATCACGACGGCGTATGAGGCCCAATCGGAAACCCCTATCTGTACCATGTATGTATAATCCCAGAGAGATTGCCACTGTTGCAGACCCAACCCAAAGAACCCTACTTCTTGCGCCTAACAACAACAAGGAATCGGTGCGGCCTGACTGGCCGGTGGTGATGATTTCTCAGAAATAGAGATGGAGGTCGACGGTGGTGAAATTGTCGGCAGATTTTTTTTTGAAACTATTCTCAAGAGCCCTACAACTATGTATATACATTGTCAATATAGAAAAAGTCTTGAAAGTACCCACGATTAGTGGAAATTTAAACTCCCTTTGAAGTTTCTTCAAGAAATGGACGGAATCCCTTCCATCGATTACCCTCAAGATTTTTGAGCCCAATACCGATGGAGATGAAATCATTGCTAAGCTTCAAGCAAGACCATCTTAACCCAAAAATTTTAAATCAAGAACACATAGTAATCATTTTAATTTCACAAGCATTTGACAGAACCCATATGTCCTCATATACACATTTTTCAAAAGTAGTTCATATTTCCCTAATTAGCTTATAGAAGGATCAAATTTAGAGAGAGATACATTTGTGTGGTGTAGAGGTCTCCGTATGTGTGCGTGTTGCTTATTTGATTATAGTATATTAGATACCTCTTGTAATTCTAAAAAAATTGGATTTGTATTATATGTGAGAAGGCTTATGGTTTTTTTTTTAAAATATTTTTTGAACAAAATATGTCTGGATAAAATATGGTAACATAATTTATAAAATAAATTTATTTAAACATTTTTGGTTCAAAATAAAAAAGAATTTAGCTAATTTTATTATTTTCTCCATATTGTAATTTTTTTGTAATTTTTCATTAACCTTTTTAATTTGGGTTAATTGCCTGTAAATCCATAACGTTTCCACAGAATTGGTTTTTGCTCCTAATTTGAAAAATCTGCTTTTAAATACATAACCTTTCGTTTTTGTCTCGTTTTTGTCCGATGATTGGTTTTTTCTTATCCCGGCGCCGGAAACGACACGGTGGCAGCCGGAATTGATGTCGTGGAAGCCGGAAATTGACACCTAAGCATATTATGACATGTGGAATAAAATAAAATTTAAAAGAAAAAAGAAAAAAAAATCTGACATGGCCCTCCCAAATCCCACCCACGTCTTCTTCCCCCTCCCCTCATTTCCCCAACCCGGCGCTGCCCCTTGCCACCATCATACGACGGCGCCCGCCGTTCCCTCTCCTTCCCCCACCATCCGCCCTCTGCCGCCGCCACCACCGATTGCGCACGCGGCACCCCTCCACTTCACCCCACCCCCTTGCCAATCCCTACCTCCACCGGCCTCTCCATTACCCACCTTCACCGGATCCTTCCATTTTTCCCCATCGGCCCCGAGCCCATCGGGCAATACAGAGGCCGTGGTCCTTAGAAACGCGAAATTGTAGAGGCCCACCCAACAACGGAGGAGGGTATGGATTTGAGTTTTGAATTTGAAGAAAAATCAAGGCCTAATCCATAGTCGATTTTTTAGGACTGAATCAGAGAATGGTGCACCTCCTCGTGTATCGCCTTCCCGCCGGCATCTGGAGGAAGAAATGAGAAATGAGAAAAAACCGCTGCCAAAATCATCGGCAAACCCGAATCTGTAAGACCTGGTTCCCTCTGCTATGTTTTGATTTGATTCGATTCGTCGTCGAATTTCAATCGTGAATTTCTGGAAACTTAATTTTGTTAGTTTAGGAATTTCAATCGTGGTTGTTGCAATACGTGATGGTGATGGTGAATGGAGGTGTGCCGATTTCATTTGGTGGGAAGAAGGAGTCGGATGGCGAATTGAGGCGGCGGGTTGGGGAGGGGGCAGGGGCAACGACGCTGCTCTTCTTGTTCTCTGCGGATGGGTGGTGGACGTCGTATACCACCAAAATAATTCCTGCAGAATTATCAAGAGTAAATTAGTACACTGATAAGCAGGGTCGATCCCACAGAGAGCAGATTAATCATCAATTCCCTAATCTATAAAAAACGGTGATGCCATCACGCCTTAATTTTAAGTGGAATTAATTAAACTAAGAATGCAAAATTAAATCAAATAAAATACGTTGAAGTAAATCAATAAAAAGGTAATTCGGCTCAAATAAATCCACTCTAATTCAACTCTGATCCTCGACGCAATAATTAAGCAATCCCTATCAACCAACCAGTTATAGGATACCGTGATACGCACTGACATACCCCAATTCCTACTTACTATGTCGATAAACAGCTAGATACGCTAGTCTTGTCTATTTCCCTTATTAAAATATAACCTAGCTGGATACGCCAGTCTTAGATTTAATATTCTAACAGCATTAAGAGGAAGGGACCCAATTTAGACCAATTATCCTAGATACGCTAGTAATAATTAATCCACCAATTTATTCCTACTACAAACATGGTAGTTTTGTCACTAATCAGCCCTATTCCAACAATTACGGATTGGAGGTGCTAATTGACTATAATCCAATTGAACCTAAGTTGATCAAACTTAAATAAAATCAGAATTATCATTGAACCTAGGAATTAATCGAAATCAATAGGAATCAATTTTAAACCAATTAGGTCTCACAGATCATTAAATCAGAGTTTCATTATTCTCGCCGAATTAAAAGTTTAGCTACTCATGCTTAAATTAAGAACAAGCAAAGAAATAAAAGTAAACATAGACCAAAAGAATAAATTAAAACGCAAAGAAAATAAAATAACCAATCTGGAATGAAAAGCGTCTGCACTAAAAACTGAAACAAAAGTATGAATGTAATCGA
This sequence comes from Salvia miltiorrhiza, assembly GCF_028751815.1. Taxonomy (NCBI): domain Eukaryota; kingdom Viridiplantae; phylum Streptophyta; class Magnoliopsida; order Lamiales; family Lamiaceae; genus Salvia; species Salvia miltiorrhiza. The sequence goes on along the minus strand of NC_080392.1, from coordinate 16,967,339 downwards.
AGTAAACTAATAAATCAAAAACTAAAGTTGCGGCTGCCAAGGGAAAGATGATCTCCAGCAAAAACGAAAATTAGAGCAAAAGATTGTGTATCTGAAAGAAAAACTAGGCCCTATTTATAGACTTCGAATCCCTATGGATCACCATGGAAGTTGCCATGCAAAGAAGAATTCTAAAGGTAATAGAATCGTGCAAAATAAGGCAACTTCCAGCTGGATGCGCGCTTCTGGAAAATACTCCTACTCTCGCCAACTTCGCAGCTCTCGCCAGAGGAATGGATGATTTCCCTGACCTCGCCAACTTCGCAGCTCTCGCTAGAGGAATGGATGAATTCTCTGCTATCGGCTCCTCTGCTCTGGCCAGAGAAGTCACCAATTCTCTGGCTAGCGACTCCTCTGACTAGTGATTCCTCTGGGGCTTATGATTCCTCTGGCGCTTCGATTTCTCTGGTGCTTTCGATTCCTCTGGCGCTTTCGATTCCTCTGGCGCTGGCTTGTGATTTCGCTGCTCTGGAGATTGGTTTCTCTGACGCGGGTCTTCGACTGACTTCTCTGGTCTGGCTACAGAGTTATGCTAAAAACACCCTCTTTAGCCCCGAAATCTCCAAAATTATATTCTTCCATCTAAAAACCTAATTCTCCTGCGAAGCATCAAACAAGCCATAAAACACACCAATTTCCAGAAGATTCTCTTAAAATAAAGCTTATATAAACCCCAAAATTTAGCACAATTAAGCATAAATCAATGGGGAGGCGGCAGCGTGTTGGGGGAGGGGAGGTGGCGGCGGAGGGGCGGCGCCGGTGGTGGTGGCGGGGGGAGGGGGCGGCGGGTTTGGGGAGAGAAATTAGGGTTTGAGATTGGGGGTTTGGGGAAGATGATAATGATGTGGATTTTTTTTCCACATGTCATAATATGCTTAGGTGTCAATTTCCGGCTGCCACGACATCAATTCCGGCTGCCACCGTGTCGTTTTCGGCGCCGGGATGAGAAAAAATCTATCATCGGACAAAAACGAGACAAAAACGAAAGGTTATGTATTTAAAAGCAGATTTTTCAAATTAGGAGTAAAAACCAATTCCGTGGAAACGTTATGGATTTACAGGCAATTAACCCTTTTAATTTTTATTATTTTTAAACTATAAAAACTACAAAAAAATAATAAAAAATAAAAAAAATGTTAAAAAATTACAAAAAAAACTACCATATGGAGGAAATAGTAATATTAACTAAATTTTTTCTAGAGAACCAATAGTTTAAAATAAATAAATTTTTAAAATTTTTAACGAAAGAAATTTTATCCAAATAGTAGTATTCTAGTATAGTCTCTATTTCATACTATAACTCTATAGTCTCTATTTCATATAACGCGCTATGAAGCTCTGACCAACTTAGGAATTCGCATGGTTGCATACAGCCCAAAACTTTTGTACCAATTCTTGATTTGTATATAACCTAAATAAGCAATTATTACTCAATACAAAAACCAAACCCCAAAACACGCAGCTGCAAAAATTCCATATAAATCCGCCCCATTATTCTCCTCTTCCACTCTCTTCGATTGGTGGGAGGGAAATTACCCAAAGGGAAAATTCGAGAAAAGGGTTTCCCTTTTCTCAATTTTTTCTTCCTCCTCTCTTTCTCTCTCTCCCCTCGCTGCGCGCCGGAGGAGTCATCGTATGTACTTTAATTAGTCATTTTTGGTGTATAGATACGAATAATATACGTATCTAGGTAGTTTTGAACAATTTTTGTGTAGATTTTTGGGATATGGATTTGACTTCGCAATCGGCGGCTGAATCTGACGGCAACGGCGTCGTGTTGCAGCGGAAGGCTGTTGATGAGCACCAGCAGCCGCCGCCGCCCTACGTTTCGATGGTGGATCCGTTCCTCGTGGAGGCTCTTCAGAACCCTCGTCATCGTCTAACTAGTTAGCGCTTGGCTCCCTTTTCTTCGTGTTCAATTGAATCAATTCTTCTTGATTTTGTTTTATTTATGCATTTATTGGTTGTGGTTAGAGATATTTGCTTGTTTGTGCATGTAATTGCGATTGAGAAAAATATTTGACTAAGATCTAATTGGGATATGTGTTATGTATATGAGGTAACTTTTGTTGGCGTATGTGTATGTGTATCGGAGAATTTAGGTGCTGAATCGATGTAGATCTGGGTTTAGAAATCTGGGTTTTGGGGTAATTGAGCTTGTTGGTCCTCGACAATAGAAAATCGCCTTACCACCCAATTTTTATTCTGGAATTCAGAGGGAGAAGATCTTTCTAGGATCTCCATAGATGCAAACTTTGAACTAAATGGTTGAAATGCTGGTATGCGTTCTTAGAAGTCTTTCCAGTAATTCTGTAGCAGAAGAGATACTATACGCTTAATTTCGCTAGATTGTTATGAAGATTAGTGTGCAGTATCTACTTAATAGATGCTATATAGTTTAGCTGATGGAATTCGTGATGGAGGTAATCTGGGGGGCCAGGCCCGTTGGAGCTGGTCTTGATATTTAGCTGAAGAATGGAAAGCTCAATAATTAGATGATGCCAAATTAGTGAAAAGGGAGCATGTGATGACCACTGTATGTTTGCTTAATTTAAATTGCATGTAGCATTTACCTTTTCTATTGTATATGCTGCTTCATGGACAGATAATCACCTGCTTCTATACTGCTGATGTTTCTGTTTAGTTTATGTGACTCTTAAGCTAATGGTAGATATATACTTGAAGATCCTTTTCTTTTGTAGTTGTGTAAGGCTATAAGCTATTGCTTCATTTGTTTCTATGACTGACTCTTATGGTATTGATCTCGTGGCAATGTTCCTTTATGTTTTCAGCTGATTATCGTCACGTTTTGATTTTTTGTTGTTATGTTACTTATCTAGATGGATTGAGTAATAGCTGATATAATATTCAAGTATTATTATGATACTTAGTTTGTTACTTTTGATCGATGCCAGTATATGATGATAATTTTGTGAACTTGAATTTTCAGTTCTACGAATGGAGCTTGATATACAGAAGTTCCTGCATAATTCAGACATACAGCAGTTTGAGTTTCCGCACTTCCCAACTTCATACCTTCGTCTTGCTGCTCACCGCGTTGCCCAACACTATGGTTTGCAGACTATGGTTCTGGATAATTCTGTGGATGGCCAAGGAATCCGGATTCTGGTTATAAAGAAAGCAGAGAGTAAGTTTCCTGTTGTTTGCTTATCAGATGTACCAGCTAAAAAGTCAGAAAACGACAAACTTGATCAACTCAAGATTGTCATAAGGCCGAGACCTAAAGGTTCCTCAAATAACTCCAATGAACTGGGGCTTAGACGCAGTCCAGTGAGATCTGTGGAAGAGAGGAAGGAGGAGTATGACAGAGCGAGGGCTCGTATTTTTAGTAGTCCAAGTAGTTCCGAATCAGAAGATACATCCTTTCAGGTTTGTTCTGATGGGAGGAATCTGATGGTAAATGAGAACGAAGTTTCTAGAAACCTCGCTATTGATGTGGATAAAAACTCCTACTTCAGGGAAGTAGGTAATTCTTCTAGAGTAGCCATTCTTAGGGACAGGGAAAAAGACCGAAGTGACCCTGATTATGATCGCAGTTATGACAGGTACTTTGTTTATTGGTAGTTATTTAGTAGAAATTTTTTTTGGTTCGTTTTCTTTCTAGAAGTTTCTTGTTTAATGATCCTTTTTTTCCTTAGGCTTTTTCGTGCAATGCAAGCCTTGACTGTCACATTTTAATTTTTTCTGAATGACAGATACATTAGGAGCCTTCCGAACAACCAGAGTTTCAACGTAGCACCTTTCAATGTGCAGAAATTTCAGCCTCCATTTGTCCATTACGATTCTGTTTTCCCTCATCACGGTCAGATGCCAGCACCTCAAGGCTCTCTTAACTATGGCAATCATGTGATGGGCCCTTACTGTGCCATGGGGTTGAATCCTGCTTCTAGCGATGCCTTGTACGTGCAATGGCCAACTCAGTCCATGATGTATGCACAGTCGTATGATCAACTAAGACATGGCTTTTTTCAGGTAGGCTTCCGCTCCTCTTGTCTATCATTTCCTTAAACACGTAGAAATAATGTAGGAAGAACATATTAAAAAAAAAAACATATTTTCATTCATACTTCCTTCATTACGCACTTATCCACTCTTTTAACTGATTTAAAAGAAGCCCCTGCATCCAATACTAATGGAAACTTTTTCGGTCATGAGGGTTGCTATGTGGGAAGAAAAGGGACCTTGATATAAATTGAGTGTACATTTTGATGTTACTAATAGTCATTTTGGTGGGTTAATGATGTATGTGCTGATCTTCTGATTTTAATTTTTGCAACTTATATGACTTAACACTTTGTATGTACCAGGCTCCCTTCTGTCAGCAACCTCTGAGTTTTGATTACTCACAGAATCACCGATGACAGATGGAATTTAGCTGGGGGAATGTTTGTGTTACCATAGGGAGAGACCTCGTTTAGGTTATAGCGTTGAACGACAATCGAACTTTGTCTTGTGATTTAGTTTCCCTTTGTTGATTCTTCTCCATTTGTTGTAAGGTTGTAGCAGATAAAACTTCAGTATGTACCAATTTTAATTTGCTTCTTGGGAGACCAAACCTCTATTCCTATTTGCAGATATTTCTGATTTGGATTTGTTACGACAGGTTTCACAATCTTTGTGCACAGTTGTAACCATTACCTCTCTTCCCGTCTCATAATATTGTACCATAAAGCCCACGGTTTAGTTGGGATGAGCATAGCATGTTCCACAAAAAATATCTTCTTTTTTAATGAGGTTCATTTGCAATGCACCTCAATCCGCATGAATATTACAACGGATTAAGATTAAATTGGTTCGAAATTAGTACTTGAAATTGAATTGATCTAAAATTATATAGAATTAATTTTGATAATTTACAAGATTAAATTGGTTCGAGATTATTTGAAATTAAATTGGTTTAAAATTATCTAGAATTGTATTTATTACAAAATTATCTAAAATTAATTTTGTTAGGAGAAAAGGGCAAGATTAATGTCCATCTATGTTGCATAGATACGGGGGCGATACGAATTTTTAAAAATTATAGGGTGCGATTCGGCAAGGATACATCTAATTATTAAAATTTTATGATATATAATGCTTATAAACTATATACAATTTAAATTTTCTTGAATTAATTCTATGTAATTTATATTTTATTTTACCCAAAAGTTAAGCATTTTCAATTATATAAGTTAATTGAGCAACAATATAACGATTCAAATATTATTAGTCCAATATATAAGTCATAACTAAAAATAAAATTATCAAAATAACCTTGTGTAGGCCTTTCGTGCACGAGATACGTGAATTTCGCCTATGGAATTTACGAATCCGATTTATTTTTATAAATTGTTTTAAAAGATACGCCACGTGGCGAATAGGGTGTGAATCCGACGAGAATCCGAGAGAATCACACCCTAAAAGAATCCGATTGGCCGTACATGCTGATTTTTGAAGAATCCGTGCATCATAGATGTCCATCCAATCAAATGATGTATTATAAAATTAATCTTATCTAATTTATTAAACTTAACACTTTTATATGTGTATGTGTATAATGCCATTAGTTCATTAAATCTATTTTTTTAGAACATTCACTTGGTTGAGTTCATACTTACCTCGTTCATGCTTTGAGACTACTTATGATTCAAGTGTTGCATTGGCTTTGACTCATCTTGTTGCTTCATATGAATTATTTTGGATTTTCGATTTGATTTAAATGATACAAATTTAAATAAGACACACACTTAAATTAAAATGGGGTAATTGCCTGTAAATTCATAACATTTCCCAAAATTGGTTTTTGCTCATAATTTGAAAAATAGACTTCCAAATCCATAACATTTTATTTTTGTCTCAAATTTGTCCTGTGACGATTTTTTCTTATGCCGGCGCCGAAAATGACACGATGGCAATCAGAATTGACATGGTGGCAGCCGGAATTGATACGGTGGCACACTTATGACACGTGAAAAAAAAAATCCACATCATCGTCTTCCCAACCTCCCCCACTCCCAAACCCTAATTCCCCTTCTCCACCTGCTGCCGTGAATTTTGGGGCTGTGAAGATCATCTCGCTAGGGTTTGGCTGCAACGCGGAGGGAGATGATTTTATGGTGGTGAAGATTTCGTGTTTGAAGGGGAAGAAATTGAAGGTTGGGGTCGAGGTTTATTCATCCAAATCAGGTTCCTGGAGAATATTGGATGATGTGGGAATCAAGGTTGAGTCAAGTACCCCAAGAATCGTGCTTTACTTGGATTTGATTCCACCAACATGAAATTCAAGGTTCTTCCCTTGCCCAGTCTCGGCATTTTGGGAAATCGCTGATTGTCGACTGGGAAGGCAAGATTGCTCCACTCCAATGTGTGAAAAACAATGGCAATTGTTTGCTAGAAATTGATTTATGGTGCTGTGATGATAGAGGCGCCGGTGGCGGTGGCGGAGGCAAGGGACGGCGTCGACGGCAGAGGGTGGTGACGGCAGGTGGGGGAAGGGGAATTAGGGTTTGGGAGTGGGGGAGGTTGGGGAAGATGATATGTGGATTTTTTATTTTAATTTTTAAATTTTTTTTTGACATGCCATAAATGTGTCACTGTGTCAATTCTAGCTGCCATCGTGTTAATTTCGATTGCCACCTTGTCATTTTCGGCGCCAGCGTAAGAAAAAACTGGTCACCGGACAAATTTGAGACAAAAACAAAAGGTTATGGATTTAAAAGTCGATTTTTTCAAATTGGGAGCAAAAACCAATTCCGAGAAAACATTATGGATTTACAGGTAATTACCCAATTAAAATTACATTTAAATTACTAAAATTAAAAATACATAAAATTTTAAAAAAAACTAAACATAATTTAGAATAAACATATAATGAACTATTCCAGTCCTAAGAGTCTGAAACGTGCCCAAACGTGCTCGATCAAATGTTGTTGAAGTTGTGCAACCATCCGTCTATCTCTGATAATAGAATCTCTTGCCACATAGTCTTAGAAGCTAGTTGGGGCTGATTGGTAAGCATCGGATGACCCACTCTAGACGTCTCGTTCCCTAAATCGTCATCTCTTCAGTTCAAAACATCTTCTCCTTCATTCTCCTTAATCATGTTGTGCGTGATGATACATGCTATCATGATCTTTGTGGGATGCTCAATATACTAAAGCCGGGCCCACTGAGCTTGAAGCACTCCGAAGGCTCGTTCCATATCCTTTTGTACAGCTTCTTGCATCTTCTTGAACCTCGCCTCTTTCTTGTTTCTCGTCATTGGTGGACTCTTGACAAATATTAACCAATCAGGGTAGATGCCATCACATAAGTAGTAGCTCATCTGATAATAGCACCAATCTACTTCAAATATCACCATCGGCGTCGTTCCTTCCAAATTATCGGCAAATAGAGGTCATTGGTTCAAAGCATTTATGTCGTTGTTTGATTCAACAACACCAAAGAAGGCATGTCAAATCCACAAATCGTGGGATGCAACAGCTTCCAGAATCAAAGTGCGCTATCTTTGATCATCTCGTGTAAATGCGCCATGCCACGCCTTTGGAGAATTATTCCAAGCCCATTGCATGAAATCCAGGCTCCTGAGCGTCCTAAGAAATCTGTGCCGCTGCTTGTGCATTTGAAGCAAGCGTGTAACGTTTGCCGATATAGGACGCCAGAGATATTCGACGTTGTATGTCTTGATGATAGCTTTGCAAAAAAATTTGAGGAACAGCCGACCCGTAGTGTCCATCTAGTTGTCAGATAGCCACCGTGTAATTCTGCAATGACATGAGCGAGTCCAAGTCTGTAGCATCTCACCCCATGTAGAAGTAAGCATCCACCCCTTGCACACCATCAACGATGTGCACACAACTCATTCTTCATTCGAAAACGGCGTTTGAAAAAAGTTGGGTCATACTTCGGGTCGTTGTTGAAATAATCTTGAAGAAGCCATTGATAGGCGGCCTCACGATCGCGGTACACAAAGCCCCTGTCAGAGATAACTCTTTGGGGAGTTTGTTCTTGAAAACTTGTTCGACAATGTCTTGCGCCTTCACAACCATTTATGATATTCTCTACATCTCCCCATCATACAAAGAAAAATAAGAGTACAATGAAGCCATTTTGCGAGAGGGGAAGAAAATTGAAGGAAAAATGGCTGACAAATGAAGGAGGAGTGGGGTTTAATAAAAAGGAGAAAAGGAAAAAAAAAATCGGCTTATAGTCGTTGAAGTGGACCATTATACTTATTTTCAAAATTTGATTTTTTTTAAATCTCTGGTGTGTGTACAACACGCGCCTCACATTTTCTCCTATGAGCTTGACTCATTGGAACGAGTCGGCACTCGAGTCACGACCGCTTGCATCGGCTGACTCATGTCACCGGTTGACTTGAGCCAACCCATCCAGTTAGCCGATATAGATGCTCTTGTGGTGCTACTCTATAGTGATGCTATATCAACAACTATAAATGTTAATGGAGTTGTGTTGACCTTACTACTATAAATGGAAGTGACAAATTTTTCATAGACGGACCAAAACAGAAATTGTGGCACGGAGGAAATATTTAACTATTCAAGGAAATATTTAAGTTCCATAGAAACGGATATATAAGTAGAGAGTGAAGAAACATTGAACATGTCAGTAAATGCGGTTGAACATACCAATAATTTTGTTGAACGTTTGAAATTTTTGGGATTCGAACCCTGTATATGTTCAACATAATTTCCGTTGAACGTTAAACGAACGAACGCTGACCGTTAGATTAGATAAGATCAACGCATGAGATTTGGTCTCCTTTCTCTGAAATATTTGTGTTTCTATTGAACTTTCTCTCTATATATATATATATGTGTGTGTGTGTGTGTGTGTTTCACTTTTTGCATTTTATATCACTTCAACAATTTACACAAATAAATTAATTTTTTTTGACCGTTTAAATTGATGACATTATACTCCCTATGTCCCATTAGGCTTGTACCATTTATTTTGGGCACGATTATTAAAGAGAGTAAATTAATGGACTAAAAGTGTGGGGTCATATTGTTTGTAGTGTAAAATCATTACCAAATATAGAAACATGACAAGATCAATGAGACAATCCAAAAAGAAAAATAGGACAAAACTAATGGGACAAAACTAATGGGACAAGATCAGTCGCCACCCCTTGTCATCTAAAGCGTGCATTTTTAAATCAGTCAAACTGTCTTTCAGAACAAAGGTGTTGGTTTTAAGTAACCTTGTTTCGAAAATAGCCTACAGGTGTATTCTCCCCCCATACACATGTCATTTCAACCCTCAGGGGACCCAACACTATATTTGTCCTGAAAGAATGTAGACCTAAAAATGCACACAAAAGAGCATGAAAAACGGGCTCATCAGCAGTAGCCTCACCAATGTTGATGTACTCATCAGTGGCATCTGCTGGTACCCCGTATGCTAATATCTGAAATGTAGCGGTTATTTTTTTACAGTGTGGACAAGCCCAGTCTACCAGTGCAATCTCTGCCTTGCTGAAAGTAACTATTATGATTTTTTACAGCATCAATAATACGAAGGAAAAAGTTTTGAGACATTCAGAAACGTCTACGAAACATTTACATTAAATGTTTGATTTTCAGAAAAATAGTTGTTGAAGAGGCGTTGGGCAGCTACTTCTCGATTACGATGGATCATCTTGCGATCAAGAACTGAGCCTCTGTGGATTGTTGTAGCATTTTGATTTTCGATAAGACTTGCTACAATAAAATTATTTGACAAAATATGTTGAGACATCAATTGATTCTTCAAGCTCATCTGATGATGAGCTTGTGGAAGAAAATATATAAGAAGAGCCAACAGAATGATAATTTATATCTTATTTTTGCTTCTTGACGAGTAAAAAAGATAAGATAGGTGTATGGATTATGAAGAGTGCATACTTTTTAAATAATAAAACTTATCCAAAGAAAATCTTATTTTTTCTGCATACTTTTTTTTTACTTGTAGGGGAGGGGGAGCGGTGGGTTTTGAACCTTGGACCTTACTGTTTGTAGACAGGAGTTCGCACCGTTTGGTGTTCCCTTGGAAACAATTTTTTCTGCATACTTCTTGCAACTCTTATCTTTCCATCAACTCTTATCTTTCCATTATTAAATATCCACCATCCATTATGATTTTCATTAAATTCTCATCATCCATTTCTTGTCTTTCATGCAACTTTATAACATTAAATCTGCACCATTCATTTGAATTTCTTTAAATCTGCATCATATATTCTATATCTTACGTACGAATTTGAAAGAATAAATCTCCATCATTCATTACGATTTCCATTAAATCCTCACCATCAATTTCTTATATTTTCTGCAACTTTATAACATTAAATTTGCACCATCCATTTGAATTTCTCCATTTGAATTTCTTTAAATTTGCAACATATATTCTATATCTTATATACGAATCAGAAAGAATAAATCTCTGCCATTCATTACGATTTTCATTAAATCCTCACTATCCATTTCTTATCTTTTCTGCAACTTTATAACATTAAATTTGCACCATCCATTTGAATTTCTTTAAATCTACATCATCCATTCTATATCTTATGTAAGAATCTGAAACAATAAATCTCTGCCATTCATTACGATTTCTATTAAATCTCCACCATTCATTTCTTATCTTATCTGCAAATTTCCTCAATTTAATCTCTGTAAATATGCTTTATGATTTGTATACTTCCACACACAATCTAATCTTTTAGTTCTTATTTTTATCTTTTTTATTTATTTGTTATTTTGCCGTTCATGGCTTCTTCTCGACAACCTAATTACACAATCGATGAAGATAAACATCTTTGTTGTATGCATATGGATATATCCCAAGATAGTGAATTGGTAATATAAAGGGTTAATTTCACATAAAATACTAAACTTTCATCCAATTCTGGTTTTGCACACAAACTGTAAACTGTGGCGTGATAATTACTAAACTTTTGATTTTATCTGATTTTGCTACTAATTCAAATTTCGGCCAAATTCTAGTCTAATATGGCATGCCAATATTTGATGTGGCGTATTTATTCTTGTGTGACAATAAGTTGGCAAAATAATATTTTTTATTTAATTTTTTATTAATAAAAAATAACACAAAGAAAATAACCCACATGATCAATAACTTAATATATCAAATCAAATAATAATATTTTTTTAGTTGAATTAATTAATTGAATAAATTCAATAATGGTAAGGAAATTCCAAGAAAGTAAATTTAGGTCGTTAAAATAAGAAGCATTGGATGAAATTGTGTTTAAGGGATGAATCCCCTTATGTTCGGCGCCCAAAAAGTCAAACGAGTTGATTAATTTGATTTGTAGTGCATGTTATTTGCATGAAAAAATTCGAAGAAAGCAAAAATTTGAGTTATTTTCTTTGTGTTCTTTTTTTAATTTGATTTGATATATTAATTTATTGATAATTAAAATATTTTTTGCCGATACACTTACATTCGAAGAATCCCCTTACTATGATTGAATTTATTCAATTAATTAATTTAATTAAAAAAATATTATTATTTGAGTTGATATATTAAGTCACTCACAATTTGAGTTATTTGCTTTCTGTTCTTTTTTTATTGATAAAAAATTAAATAAAAAATACTATTTTGCCAATTAATTGCCACGCAAGAACAAATACGCCACGTCAAATATTGACAGGCCATATTAGCCTGAAATTTGGCCGGAATTTGAATTAGTAGCAAAATCAGATAAAATCAAAAGTTTAGTAATTATCACGTCACAGTTCAAAGTTTGTATGCAAAATCAGAATTGGATGAAAGTTCAGTATTTTATGGGCAATTAACCCTAGTATATATATATATATATATATATATATATATAATATAGCTTTTGGAAAAAAAAATTGTGGAGGCATATAACAGTGAAAAATCTTCTCCACATATTTCTGATCGAAGCAAAAGATCACTTGAAACTCGCATGCAAGTCATTATGAGTATCTAAATCCAAGTGGAGCTTCTGAAAAAGATATCGTAAGTAGTTATTTATGTTAACATTTGATTTAATTATTTATTTTTCTTACTATTTCTAACATATGTAATTTATTATTCAGTTTCATCCTGCAAAACAATTACGAACGGATGATCCAAGATATAAGAAAGGATTCAAGTTTCACTACTAGAAAAATGGTCTAACACTACACTAAATTTATGACACTTTATAAAAGGTGTCATTATAGATACTCAATCAATACACTAACCTTTTACTACATTTGTATTGAAGGTTAATACTACATCTCATAATAAATGTCATGATATGACTTATTTACTGACACTTCTATTAAATGTCACACAATTTTATTATACACTATATATATAATTTTCGGATAATTACAAAATACATATGCATAGACCTACGCATAAAATAGCTTTTCACAATCATTTTATTTTAATTCTAAAGATGGCTTCAGACCTTGTAGAAAAATATTCAACTATTTAGAACACCTCCAATCAACTTAGACAAAAACATTCCAAAGAGAAAGTGATAAAATAACACTAAAGGTTCTCATTTAATTGTACTTCACAAAGGTCCTCATTTAAATCAAAAACAACATCAGGATCTGTTATCTCACCTGATGGTTTGTCTTCTTTTAGTGTCAATTTAAGTGATGGTAGTGGTAGTGGTTCAAGTCCGACACAACGCCCAGATAATGTAAAAAAAAGCTAAAAATAAAAGAAAAAAAGGTGAAGATATGTCTGGTATTCCAAAAGCAATTGATCAAGAAATAAGAGATTTGAAGAAATAATGGATAACTCATCCACAAAAAAGATTAGATCATGCAACTATAATTACAAAATATGGAAATAAAAAAACAAGCTCTTGCATTTCGTAAGTGGAAGCAGATAATAAAATTTTGATGATAGACATCGACAATACTTTTGATCCCTTTCGATGGGATTACTTCAAGAACAAACAAGAATCATATTGAAAAGGGAAGACAGTTCATGTTCAAGCAATGCTTTCAACATGTTTGGTGATGAATATCAAAATTTTGGCAGATCTAGAAGTGATGCTAGATGATCTGAAGGTGATCTTGGACCTTACTAGAATTTGATAATTTAATGTTACTGTATTTCTATTTCTTATAATTTATGTTATGATATTTTTGTGTTGTTGTAATTTTATTATTATCGCAATTTTATAGTATCATCACATTTTTATGATGTTGCAATTTAAAAATTTTATATAATGTCTTTTATAATTTAAACACAAGGATTTAAACATAATAATATAAAAAATAAAAAAACATATTGTACACATAAAACTAGATAAATAACGAGCATTTCATTTGAATAACAAAAAGAAATAATAACAAGAAAACAAAAAGAAAGGCAAACGAAAAGCAAAAATTAAAATTAAAACTAAACTTACTGTAATGAACAATACTCCTACAGATGAAGTGGGGTACTGTTCACAAATTCGAAAATATGGCGAAAACTAAAGTGTTGTTGCAGAGGGCTATGCACTGCAAAGTGGCGTTTTACTCTAAAGTAACGTGCCGCTGCAGTTGCTCTAATAGAACCCCATTGGGAGCTCTATAGAGGTGTGCCCCATTTATAGCCACCCTCTCCACAATGGGAGATTTTATAGATTTTATTTTTTTTAAGTAATGTATTTAAAAATTGAAATAAATATCAAATTTTAAAATAAAAATTTCATTGAATTTAAATTCAAAAATTATACTCTTCTTTTGGACACGAGAATTCAGGAGAGTTAAATTAAAGAGTAAAATGTATTAGCCCAAATATTTAATACATTTAATTAAACTTTTTTAATTCTTCTTTTTCTCTCTCCTTTCCTTTCTCTCTCATTTCTTTTCTCAATTTCTCACAACCTCTCTGCCGCCCTTTTCAATCCTCTAGCTTCACTCCTCCATTCTTCTCTCTCCTCTCTTTCCCTCATACATTCTTCTCCCTCATCTCTTTCCATTCTCCGCCTTCACAACCTCTCTGTCGATTGCATTTATTCCCTTCGCGGACTATGACAGAGGAGTAAGGTAAAATTGAAAATGGAAGAAAGGACGGAAGAAGGCAGCGGCTGCTTCGCCGTCTCTGAGGAAGGAAGCGGCGCTGTGTAGGGTGTGTTAGAACATGGTATAGATGTATTATATTGTGTATAAGAACCGAGAGAATATTGAGGGCTGAAAAGATTGTATTGTATTGCTTGCATTTACTGTGAATTACATCCACCCTTTATAGGGTTTAGAATAGGATTATACATGGAAAGTAAATAAAGAGAAACAATAATTAAGGATCTTGATTGAAGATTGATCCTTGATTACAGCTAATGATCTTCTTTCCTTTAATACTTTCAACATTTCCCCTCAAGTTGAGTGACGGGGTTTTCGATACTCAACTTGTCAAGAACTTCTGCAAAGCTCTTGGAGTTCACGGCTTTGGTTAGGATGTCAGCGAGTTGGTCTTCAGATCGTACAAATGGTAATGCCACGATACCGCCTTCGATCTTTTCTTTGATAAAGTGCCTATCAACTTCGACATGTTTCGTTCTGTCATGTTGATGAGGAGTAAAATATGCGTAAGGTAAACTGGACAGCACATGAGTCGTCAGCGTTGGGAACAAAGGTAGGAAAAAGAACCTGGATAGTGTTCTTCGGAGGAAAGCATGAGAGGCAGGAACTTCGGGGCCATTTAGGGAGGATTTGAACGCCGTGGGCGTCAGGGCTGATATAACCCGAGAGGAGGAAAGCAAGTTAGAAGGTCAGATCTGGAATAAAGTACCGAAAGGGCGACACCAAGACTCGGGCAGGGCTGACATAGTTCGGAAGAGAGCTTCAAAGCTGGCGGACGCCCGCAACGCTGGGAAAGACTGAAGGCACAATTGACTGACAATAACCTAGAAGATTCTTCCTAACCACCGGGGTCACTATCAGCTGCGTAATTACTAGTTTACCCCTGACGTAGGCCTCTATAAATAGAAGATATGTTGGTCATTATAAACACATGCTATTCAAATACTAATACGATAGCTTCTCTCTCGCTTTAACGGCTCTCGTCATTTTCTCTCGATTCACTAACACACTACAGGTGAATCATCCTCCTCATAATTAAATGGTGAAATTATCGAACTCATCACATGTTGAACAAGATTCTCTGATATACTGATGGCAGCTTTGTTGTCGCAGAACATCTGGCATGTCTTTGTTGGATGAAGGCCCATTTCTATTAATAGTCTTCTTAACCAAAGGACTTCAGTTAGACCACTCTTGATTCCTCTAAGCTCCGCTTCCGCACTTGAGAGAGCCACCACCTTTTATTTTTTACTTCTCCATGAGACAATATTACCTCCAATAAAAGCAAAGTATCCGGCTGTAGATTTTCAATCAACTGGATTTTCAGCCCAATCAGCATCAGTGTAGGCTTGTATCTCTAGATGTACAGTCTTTTTAAACTACAATCCATAGTCAAAAGTTTCCTTCAAATATCACACAATTCTGAGCGCAGCTTCCAAGTGGTCAGCTTGTGGTTGGTGCATAAATTGACTCACAACACCAACAGCATAGGCGATATCAGGTCGTGTATGAGAAAGATAGATGAGTTTCCCTACTAGACGCTGATATTGTCCTCGATCAGCTAACTCAGCCCCATTCACAATTTGCAGCCCATGATTTACAGCAATGGACGTTTCTGCTGGCTTGCAATCCAACATTCCTATCTCAGCTAGAAGATCTAGAGTATACTTCTTCTGGTTGATGAAAATCCCCTTCTTTGATCTAAGTACTTCAATTTCGAGGAAGTACTTTACTTTTCCCAAATCCTTCATTTCAAATTTTTTGAACAGATTTTCTTTCAACTTCTTGATTTCTTCTAAGTCATCTCCTGTTATGATCATGTCATCCACATAAATAACCAAACAGGAAATAAGGTCACCTTGTTTCTTTAGAAATAAGGTGTGATCTGAATTGCTCTGCTGGTATCCAAACTTCTTCATAGTTGTGGTAAATCTCCCAAACCATGCTTTGGGAGACTGTTTGAGTCCATATAGGGTTTTCTTCAATCTGCAAACCTCACCATCTTCAAATTCATCTGAGAAACCTGGGGTACTTCCATGTAGACCTCCGATCACTAATTTATTAGCAATTAAAACTGCAACTAACACAACGCAATTGTAGTAATAAATAGCAACCAAGTATCGTATCCTCAGGGACTGATAAACGAAAAGACTCTAGGTACTCCCAATTTAAACCATCACAGTATCCAGGTAATCGATATAGGCAGAAGATTTAATCAAAACTAAATTGCAACAAAAAGCAAATAAAATTCATATAAAGAAATCAAATAATAAAGCAACTGATCCTAGGTTAGTAAAGTCGTTAACTAAATCCACACAATCAACCTATTAATCCTATTTACCAGTTTAATCCAATTATGATGAGAGATCACGCATTTGATCAATTACTCTCGTCAGAGCAGCAAAGGTCGTAGATTAATAAATTATCTATCTCTGTCAGGTCTCAAGATAATCTACTAACTCCCAATAGCTCCTAAGAATGGCTCTCTATGATCCACCTGTCTCCGTCAGGTCTCAAGGTTAAAATCATATCATACATTCCTGAATCCGCTAAACAGTTATCTCCGTCAGGTCTCAATCTGAATAGCTACACATGCAAATTATTGGTCAGATAATCCACAAGAATTCAAGCACCAGAAATTATGAATCATAAACTGGAAGGCAAATAGATATTAACAAATTGATCACACGAATCTAATTAAGTATTTACAAACCCTAGAATCAGATAAAGAAATTAGCCAGACATAGCAAAAGAAAATATAAACCTAATTAAAAAGACAGCAATTGAAAGAACTCAATTATATAAAACTGAAAGAATGATCTTGAATCTTCAATCCTTGCAGAAATCCAATCAAAGCTCTAAAAACTGGAAAACAATGAAAATTAAAAGCTATAGAACTGAAAACTAAAGTTGGGAATCCTAAATAGGTCAAAAGAAGACCTATAAACAGGCACAGGAGATAAATACAGTGTAGAACTCGAAAATAATGAGAAAATTCAAAAATCCCGCAAAGTCCCGAAAATTCAGAAATTCCAGTCGGGCACTATTCATTGTTGCGCGCAATTTTCTTGTTCTGGCCCATATCTTCCTCATCCGAACTCGGATTTTTGAGCCGTTTGCGCCTACGAACTCGTATCGAGACGAACTACAACTTTCATTAAGACCAATAGTCCAAATTCGAACTACATGTTTTTGTAAAATTCATCAAAGTACGAGCAAGTATCATATTTCACAAGATAAAGCAATTTAAGCACAAAATAATCATCAAACACTCAATTCCTTATAAAATTAACATCATAAGAACATTAAAAACCATAGAAACATGAGTGTTATCAACCTCTCTTTCTTCTTCTAATTCCCCATGAAGAAAAGCATTTGTAACATCAAACTGATGAAGATCTCAATCCTTGTTAGCAGCGATAGAGAGAAGAGCTCTGACAGTGTTCATTTTTGCAACAGGTGAGAAGGTCTCTGCATAATCTATCATATATGTCTGTGTGTACCTTTCTGCAACAAGTCGAGCTTTGTACCGTTCAATAGACCCGTCTGGTTTTCGTTTAATTGTGAAAACCCATCTGCATCCTACATGCTTCTTCCCATTTGACAACCTGCATTTTTCCGTATAATCTATCATGTATGTCTGTGTGTACCTTTTTCTGTTGGATTCGCTTCCGGACCTGGCATTGGTAACCAACTTAGTAAATCGATCTCACTTTCTTTCTCACTTTCCCCCTGACTGTTAAGGTGGTTATCATAAAAGTACTCGGTTTCGAGAAAATTGCAGTTCATGGTTGTTAAGACTTGACGAGTGGGTTTTGGGATTGTAACACCTGTACCCTTTTTGGTTTACCGCATAACCAATAAACACCACTTAATAGCACAAGGAGAGAGTTTAGTTCTTTCATGTTTGGGAATATGAACAAATACAGAGCAACCAAAAATCCGAGGTTGAAGAGTAAGGGCGAGAGGTACAGCGGCAAGAGTGGACAATTTTTGTAACGGAGTTTGAAGCTGAAGAGTTCTAGTAGGAAGGTGATTTATAAGATAAACAGAGGTAGTAACAGCTTTAGGCCAAAAATGGGTGGGTACATGAGACTCAAGCATCATAGCACTGGTCATATCAAGGAGAATTCGATTCTTTCGTTCGGCAACACCATTTTTTTCGGGAGTGTGGGGACAAATGGTTTGATAGATTATCCATTTTTGTTGGTAAAGGTTTTTCATGGAATTATTGACAACTTCCCCTCTCCCCATTATCGGTTCTAAGGGTTTGGATATTTTTTTAAAATTGAGTTTGGACCATGATATAAAAATGAGTAAATTTTTCAAAAATCTGAGACTTGTGTTTGAGAAAATATACCCATGTCATCCTAGTGCAATCATCAATTAAAAACAGAAAATATTTAAAACCCTGACCCCCCGCAACAGTGTTCGCTAATTTCTTTACACGCCGCAAGTGCACGGGTGTAATTGTGTATAGAGGCAAACAAGGTCGAATCTACAAAGACCAATTAAAATTAGTTCCTATACTAGATTACTATTCTCTATCTGGAAAACCGGAAAGATGAGTTTTTGTTTTTAAACTAAAAAATAACCAACAGGAAAATAAATAAATCAAGCTGCGAAATAGAGAAACAGATATGGGAAGAATTTCCCAAGTCAAAGGTTTCAACAGATTCTCATAACTAACAAGTTCAATTCAATCATCAAGATGATTCCTAAGGCAATCTCAAAACTAGTCTATACCCACTCTCGTGGCATACAAACCGTTGATTACATGCAAAACTACCGTCTCCGGATCGCACTTCTAACATGAAACTCCTAAAAGCTCCTAGGATTAGCGCCCTCACAAATATCAATTCCCTTTAGAATTAAAATAGATGTGTTCTATGATCTTAGTTTAGGTAATAATTATCATCTCTCGATATCAAATTAAAACCTATGATTATGCTAAATTGGTGATCAAGCAATAAAGCAAACAATAAAAACAAGAACATAAAAAGGAATAACAATCTCGATTGATTGAATCAAATAGTTAGAAATTCAAATCATGTTCACTCTCTAAACCCTGGAAAAAGGGATTCTAGCCACACATAGACATATGAACTAGAATCAAAGTCCTAATAAAACAGGAAAGCGTTCAACAATAAAAACCGTAGTAAAATCGAGAATCTTCAGTTCTTGCTCTGGCTCCGTTCTCCGTCTCTCACAGCTCCAAAAGATAGAAAATATGACAAAAAGGTGATAAAAGGTCCCTTCAATATGTTTCTGGGGAGTATTTATATGTCCTAGGTCTTGTAGCTCTAAAAAATACCCAAAATCGCGTAAACAAGTAAAAATCCAGAAATTTGGGTGGAAAAACGGCGTCTCACCCGGCCGCATGGTGTGCCCGCATGACGAAACAGAACTCCTGATAACTTTGTGCAGTGATTTTGTTTTGGCTCGTTCTCCCTCGTCCGAACTCTGATTTACGATCCGTTTGCGCTCACGAACTCGTCTCTTCGAGTACTTTTCTCCAATATCATCAAAATCATCCCAATTCAAGTCCAAAACCTGTAAAAATAGCCCAAACACGGACAAGTAGTCTATTCTACAAAAATATGCAATTTAAACAATAGACAACTCAACTACTCAATAAGAAACGCCCAAAACACTAAAGAGTAACACGATATAGGAGTGAAAAATGCATGTAAATCAAACAGGTGATGGTCCCCAAACATCATAGTGTACTGAAGAAAAAATAGAGTCAACTTGTGTATCATTTGGTTTAAGAAGATAATGTCTCATTTGGTACTAATTTAGGAAATAAAATCTTAAGATGACCCGTGGAAGGATGCCCTAATCGTCGATGCCAAAGCCAGGCTTCCTGGTCTGCAGTTCTGTGAGCCAGCATTACCTTGCCTTGTTGAGCTATCTCATCCACATAGTACAATCTATTTCGCTCAGTGCCACGCCCAATAATCTTTCCCGTCCTGATATCCTGAAGAAAACAGAAGTGAGGATGCATCAACATGGTACAGTTGAGTTCTTTTGTAACATGGCTAAAAGACATTAATTTATGAGAAAGAGACGGAACGCATAGACAATTGGAAAGCCGTAAAGTAGGAGAATTTTCTATAGCTTCGGCTCCCTCAATTGAGTCAAATTGTTAGATCCCGGAAGGTCTGGAATAGGTGTATGGGGGAAATACACCTATAGGCTATTATAAAGCAAAAACAAACAACAACCTTTTGACAGTGAAAGAGTTAAAGAAAACTTTAGAGCAAGGGTTGTAGACTGATACTGAATCTCTTTTCAGTAAAGAGATATCAATTAAGTAAAAGACTTTAACTAATATGCGTTAGGCTTCAGTCTGGTTTGTAAAATAGAAGAGTGTTGAGAATCCTCCTGACTATCCAAAAATATATCAGTCAGACAAATAACACTGGCAGTAGAAAACTTATCTTTTGAAATAGCCTTTGTGAATCAACATGTTGTCAAGATTTAGTTTTACTTTGCAATTAATCAGTTTCAGTTAACAAAAAGATTTTGCACAGATAAGAAAGTAAGAACTGAAAGCGATAAACGACAAAGGAATTTTTATGTGGTTCGGAATCCAATTCCTATGTCCACGGTCAGTTGATCAAACTGACAAACACTCTGGCTTGTGCTTACGGGTGCACATCAAATCTTAACAACTGAAAATTAAATTTCCAGTACCAATACACTGGGTTGGATTTCTCGCTCACTCTTAGCTCGCTGAGACAAAACTATATCTACTCTGCAACTGCTAAGATCTCAAGGAGTCAGAACACTGGTCTGAACTCCTCTCGGCTTAAACATTTTTTTCGATCAGTTGAAAGGAGGTTCGAAAACTTACCAACTAGATCATAGAGAACAAGCTCTCTGTAATCAGTTACTTAGGCTTTGAATATACAATATTTGCCTAAGGTTCTAAGAGAATATGAGTAATTAGTAGTGAACTGATTTTGGCTTTAGGATTTTATTCTTCGATTCAAACTTTGGGTGTCTTTGATTTGCTGAGTAACGAATTTGACAGCGTTTCAGCTTGTGTATTTGAATCCGTGAAGATTGAAGTGTTCCTCGAGCTCTATCCTTTGGAGAGAAATTCAAACTTGGCTGAGGCTTCAATCTTCGAGGTTCCTTGTTTAGTGAGAAACGGCTACTCAGGAATAGGAGATACGACGTCTTTGAAAAGGTAATCACCAAAAAGGAATGCTCTGCAGAGAAAGGACGATCCTCTGAATCTCTGCATTTAATGCGGCTGTACTTGGGAGTGTGTTGCTTCCTTTTAACTCTGGAGGTTCAGTCTGAGGAAGAAGTTTAACTGATACTTGACTTTAGTATCAGTCCGCTAAATCCACGTGGCCTGCATTAGTGAATCAGTCATAACTGATCCTTCAGTTGAGCAACACATTTGGTCAAACATCCGTATTTGACTTTGCCTTTAATCGCTACATCAGTTGAGTTCTTCAGTCTTCAGTCTTCAGTCCCCCGATCTTCGGTCTTCAGTCTTCAGAACACTAACTAAACTAAAAAAAGAACTCCAACACTTAAGTTCGAAAGGTTCTAGTCTATTACAAAGAAAACTTAACGATTTTGGTATCATCAAAACTAGGGCAAGGATATTTCACTAAGTTCCCAACACAAATCACCACTGATAGTTTGAACATGTGTTCTAAAAGATTTTGATGACTCAAGTATATCAGATTTGTCAAAAGTCATCGTATCTGTGGCCCCACAATCAAAAATCCATCCCCTATCCCTATCATTTTTATCACCTAATGTTCGGTATGCGATAGAGACATTTAAGGGATTTTTATATAATGCAAGGTCAGTTTTAGGATTATGCAAAACTTGAGGGTGACTTTGTACAAAATGAGGTCTTTTCTGTAATTTATCCGGAATTGAGGGTTTAACTTGCAAATAAGTAAGAGATGAAGGGTTTTAGTGGAAAACCACCAAACCCTATACCTGATTCCTCTTTTTGTTCCTCAATACCCGCCGCTCTCCCTCTTACACCCGCCGCTCCCTTTCTCTCATCTGTCTGTTGGCCACTCACCGCCACCGCTGATCCGGCCATCACCTGGCCATCCACCCCAATCGTCGTCTTTCCCTTCAAGGTTTTATGGTTGTCTTTCCACCAATTGGGATATCCGACGAGTTGGAAGCACATCTTCTTGGTATGCTTCTGCATTCCACAGTGAGTGCAGTGAAGCTTCGATTTGTCCATTTTCTTTCGCGATGATGGGTTTCCAGAGCGATTTTGAGGTGGTCCCCTGGCAGCAGTTGGCTGTTGGTATCTTTCGGGCCGAGAAAAGGTATGATAAGCAGCGGCTCCTATTTTTCCCGATGATGTATTGTCAGAGTTGGCGGGGTTGGTTGCCGATTGCAGGATGTGTAGTCCGGTGGCCTTCCTCCTCACTTTTAAGAATGCCGACTCGGCTGAGGGAACAGGGTTTCCTTAAGGATATCCCGCCGAATACAATCATATTTGGCATCTAATCCAGAGAGAAATTGGTATAATCGACGATTTGCGAACAACTTTCGATACTTGTTGGTTCTTCCTTCTTCACAGCAGCCGAGGGGATTTGGCTCTCTTCGGTCGATGGTGAGTCATATGGCTTGTAATTCATTCCAGTAATCTTCCAATTTAAGTTACCCTTGATTAACTTTGTTGGCTTTTACTTCCAAATCGTAGATTTGGAATGAGTCTGCTCCATTCCCGTAAGCAATTGCCAGGCTATCCTACACGGCCTTGGCTGTTTGATGTTGGGCAAAATTAGTCACTAATCTCCCCTCCATATTTTGTATGAGCCAAGAGAACACTGATATATCTGATTCTTCCCATTTGTAGTAGTTTGAATCTGTTTCTTTCGGTGGTGGTGGACTGGTGGTGGTTGTCCAGTAATGTGGCTGGATTTGCCCATGCTCCCTATAACTACCCTCATGAGGCGAGCCCGCAGTGGATAGTTGTTTTCGTCTAGTTTGAATCCGAGCGTAACATTGTCGGAGTTTCGCACTAGATTTGCAATCTGTAGAGTCAATTCATTTGATGCTGTTGAGTTGGTGGTTTGGATCTCTCCTGACATTCTGTGTTGTTTTTTTCAGGAAAGAAGAAAAGAATAAGGCTACTGCCTTGATCGGTTCAGAAAGGCTCAGAAAAGTTTTTTTCTTTTTTTTGTGGAATGATGATGATCTAGTTTTGAGTTCCTAGGATCATCCCTGCTCTGATACCATGTTAGAACATTGTATACACATAGTATATTGTGTATAAGAACTGAGAGAAAATTGAGGGCTGAAAAGATTGTATTGTATTGTATTGCTTGCATTTACCGTGAATTACATCCACCCTTTATAGAAGAGGATTATACATGGAAAGTAAATAAAGAGAAACAATACTCAAGGATCTTGATTAGAGATTGATCCTTGATTACAGCTAATGATCTTCGTTCCTTTAATACTTTCAACAGGGTGGCGACAATACCTAGATCTGAGAGAAGTCGGGATGTAGGGCTAGGGTTTGGGGCGATGGTGGTCGTACGATGGCTGCTGCCATCGGAGAGAGAGATAGGTCGAGGGAGCTCGGGCGCTAACTTCATCGAATGTGGAGTCGCAGCGGCGGATCTGGTTGGTGTGTGTACTGTGGTTTCTGAAGGGCGGCGGGAATTGCGTGTTTGCTGAGTTTTTGAGAAAAAGCAAGATAGGTCGAATGAGATGAGGGTTCAAGCAACGGGGGCCTCAACGTCGTCGAGTTGGTATTTCTTCGACGAATGATGGAGCTGGTGTTGCTCCAGTGCTGGTGGTTGGACGGATCTTGGTGGCAGAGGAAGTCATGAGAGGGGGGCTCATTTGGGTGGGGGTGGCCACCGCCGCCAACATCCTCTTTTCTTCTTCCCTCTGCTACGCCACCGGCCACCACCGCCATGGCCGAGAAGCTATGACGGCTGTGTGAAGAGAGAGAGAGATCCATGGCTGCTGTGTGAAGAGAGATAGTGCCATGGTTGTTGTGTGAAGATAGATAGATAGAAATGTGTATATGAGCTTTAATTAATGTTAATTCACTAATTTAATTAACAGTTAATTAAACCCTAATTTTTGCTAAAAATAAAAATGTGACAAAAATATTGGGACAATCCAATAAGGAAAGTGTGTCTTAAATAATGGGACGGATGAAGTAATATTTAAAAAGAATTAAAATAATTAAAAATTAAAATTACAATAATTAAAAAAATTATAAATTGAATCCCCGACATTTTGCGATCTCCTCACACATTGCCTTGTGAATGCCTAGTTGAATCGGTCTCATTTGCAATGTGTCGAAGAAAATAATTTGGACATCGCCTAGTTTGTACTGAGTCTTATTGCAATCGTCAAGCTTCTCGAGAGCTTTTTCCATTATGTTGACGTACTTCCCCTGCGTCTTGGGCTTGTTGAGTGATTTGGTCATTACTCATGCCACTCCCCCAAGTAGCTCGACATTTTTCGTATGTGGCCTCCTACCTTCACGTCATTTTGCACATGTTGGAAGTGTGACTTGATTTGTTTGTTGTCGCGCGCCGAGCTGTTGGAAGGACAACCTTCGTTGAAGCCCCTTGTGATTTCTCCCCATTAAACGAGTGTCTTTTTATAGACACCTTTAATAGCGTTGTGGATCGCTTCGGCCCATAGTGAGCACATTAGTTCGGTCTTCGGCGCGTGACTTTGTCATCTTGGGGAGCAAAGAAATATGGTGATATCGTCATCTTGAATGAATTGAGTTTCATTTAAGTTGATAGCCTCAAAACCTTGAGGGTTGAATGCGTTGGAAACTTGAGAAAACAGTGAATAGCCGAGAGGAGAAGAAATTGAGATCAGTGGCGAATTTGGTTGATTGGAGAACCAATTGTTGAAGTCACGTCCCATTTTTTGAAAAAAACAATGTACAAGAACAAAACTTAAATTGGAAGAAGAAGAAGAAACAAAGAAATATAGATTGAAATGTGGTGTAAAAATGAATATAAGTAGCAGTGTTTATACTCTTTTCCATTAATACGAGTTTTTCCTATTGGGTTTCGCCATTAAGGTTTTGATTAGTCTCAGTCCTTAGAGCATCCACAATAGAGAGCCAAGGTGGGCTCTTAAATGTGGTCCCCACCATTTAAAAGCCCACCCCTTGGCTCTCTAGTTTATATTTTCATTTTATATTTACTTTTATTGTTGTTTTTAATTTAAATTAACAACTTAAAATTCATTAATATTAAAAACCTAAACATTAAATTAAAAAAAATGATAAACATTAAAATATTACATTAATTTCGATAAATTAAATCTACGAATTATGGGTCGACGGGACCAAAACGTGCCCATAGATGCTCGACTAAATCATCGCGGAGGCGAGCGTGCATTCGACTGTCCTTCAAGCTTGCGCTCCGGGCCATATAGGCGGTGAATTTCGGTGGTGCTCTGGTATTGAATTGTGTTTGAGGAATGTTACTTGATCCCTCACCGGCGTCTCCATCCCAAGTTGCTGCAATCTTTCTTTCATCCTCGATTATCATATTATGCAATATGATGCACGTAAACATGATAGCGCTCATATGCTCCTACTTCCATAAGCGAGACGATCCTTTAATGATACCCCAACGAGCTTGAAGGACGCCAAAAGCTCGTTCCACATCTTTCCTTGCAGCTTCTTGCATTAGTTTGAACCTCCGGTTCTTCTCGTCGCTTGGATATTGGAAGCTTTTGACGAATACCGGCCAGTCCGGATAGATGTCGTCAGTTAAGTAGTAGCCTCTAGTGTGGTGAGCATTGTTGGCTACAAAGGCCACCGCTGCTTCATTGCCCAATAAAATGTCATTGAACAACGTGGACTGGTGGAGCACGTTAATGTCGTTGTTTAAGCCAGCGACTCCGAAGAAGGCGTGCCAGATCCACAGATCTTGTAAAGCAACGGCCTCTAGTATAATCGTAGGCTCGCCTTGATCCCCTCAAGTGTACGTGCCGTGCCAAGCCACTGGACAATTCTTCCATGCCCAGTGCATGAAGTCTAGTCTCCCCAACATTCCCGGGAACCCATGTCTGGCTTCGTTCATTACAGTGAGTCGTTGAACGTCGACAGTTGTTGGCCTCCTCAAATAAACGCCGCTAAAAATACGAACAACGGCTTTACAAAATTTCTTCAAGCACGCCAACGCTATCATTTCTCCTATATGGAGATATTCATCACAACAATCAGCAGCAGTGCCGTATGCCAATTGCCAAATCGCGGCTGTGCATTTCTGGATCGGTGAGAAGCCAATGCGGCCACAAGCATCGGGATGTTGTTGGAAGTAAAGATCGACTTCTAGTGCATTCACAATGCGTAGAAATAACGCCCGACTCATACATAAATGACGTCGGAAAAATTGCGGCCCACAAACTGCATCGGGAGCAAAATAATCCCGATGGAAGCGCTCGCCACCACCTTCACGATCACGGAGAACAAGAACAACTTTACGCTTCTTCTTCGGTAGATGAGGAGGATTGAAACGATAATAACTCGCTACTTGCATGAAATTAACTGTGCATCTCATAAAAATAAATCAGGATGTTGGGTAGGATCGGGACGAGGAGGAAGTTGTGCAGGATCGACCGCAAATTCTTCGTCGGACGAAGAATTGTTGGATGATGACATTTTTTTTAAGAAGAAAAGGAATAGAAAGAAGTGGGATATATGAATGAATGGATGAATGGGGGTATATATAGATGGGAATTGAAATAATTAAACAAAAAAAATGAAAAAGGTGCAAACAGTCGTTGAGAAACGGCTGCTCACCAACCGTACATTGCAACGGTCGAATTTTTTATTTTTTTATTTTTAATTATCCGCCGCATTAAAAAATGGGCGGTGGCAACACGCGCTGCCTCTGAGCCCGGAGTGCAGGAGCGCAACGGATGCGCGCACCGCTAGTGTGGCAACGGGGGAGGGCGCAGAGCAGGGGGGCTCGATGCGGTTTCCGAGCCCCCATTGTTGATGCTCTTAGTCTGCTCTTTTGTGCTTTCAAATATTTTCTTAATTTTTTTTCTTTTATAAAACTGTTAATTTATTATGTATAAGAGAAACAAAATATGTGAGAGAGAGATGCAAACCAACGACTCTTTCTAACAAAACAGATTTTTTTTTAAAAAGTTGAAAAAATGCTAAGAGGAGATTTAATTTTCTTTTTTAATATGCACGCGCCATACACAAAACATATCACGCCAGACTCGTTCCACCGCACCATCTGTGAAGCCGGGGCTCGCCTAGAGCGGGCTCGAGCCGCTCCGTACTCAATTCCATCAATTTTAAGTTTTAAGTTGGCCTTGGCTGCTGCCTTCTTCCGCGTAACACATAGTTAGCCTCTACTCACCCTTTCCGCATTACATTTATCTCATTTTCAAGTTTCCGACATCAATTCCATCCATTTTAAGTTCAAACACCTAAAACACTACAATCCATAAATCAAGTGAGTCCACACGCCAAAAATAACCGGAAAATGACATATAAAATTATTAACAATAACAACTTTACGATCACGGAGAACAAGAACAACTTTACGCTTCTTCTTCGGTAGATGAGGAGGATCGAAACGATAAGAACTCGCTACTTGCATGAAATTAACTGCGCATCTCATAAAAACAAATCAGGATGTTGGGTAGGATCGGGACGAGGAGGAAGTTGTGCAGGATCGACCGCAAATTCTTCGTCGGATGAAGAATTTGTGGAAGAATTTGAAGAATTGTTGGATGATGACATTTTTTTAAGAAGAAAATGAATAGAAAGAAGTGAGTGGGAAGTATGAATGAATGGATGAATGGGGGTATATATAGATGAGAATTGAAATAATTAAACAAAAAAAAAATGAAAAAGGTGCAAACAGTCGTTGAGAAATGGCTGCTCACCAACCGTACATTGCAACGGTCGAATTTTTGATTTTTTTTTTTTAATTATCCGCCGCATTAAAAAATGGGCGGTGGCAACACGCGCTGCCTCTGAGCCCGGAGTGCAGGAGCGCAACGGATGCGCGCACCGCTAGTGTGGCAACGGGGGAGGGCGCAGAGCAGGGGGAACTCGATGCGGTTTCCGAGCCCCCATTGCTGATGCTCTTAGTCTGCTCTTTTGTGCTTTCAAAGATTTTCTTAATTTTTTTTCTTTTATAAAACTGTTAATTTATTATGTATAAGAGAAACAAAATATGTGAGAGAGAGAGAGATGCAAACCAACGACTCTTTCTAACAAAACAGATTTTTAAAAAAAAAGTTGAAAAAATGCTAACAGGAGATTTAATTTTCTTTTTCAATATGCACGCGCCATACACAAAACATATCACGCCAGACTCGTTCCACCGCACCATCTGTGAAGCCGGGGCTCGCCTAGAGCGGGCTCGAGCCGCTCCGTACTCAATTCCATCAATTTTAAGTTGGCCTTGGCTGCTGCCTTCTTCCGCGTAACACATAGTTAGTCTCTACTCACCCTTTCCGCATTACATTTATCTCCTTTTCAAGTTTCCGACATCAATTCCATCCATTTTAAGTTCAAACACCTAAAACACTACAATCCATAAATCAAGTGAGTCCACACGCCAAAAATAACCGGAAAATGACATATAAAATTATTAACACCCTCCTTAAAGGTCTTACAAAATATTATTTCAAGATTTTAGGATCATATCGATGTCTTGTTGAATTAACAATTAGTCGTAGATTACGGTTTGAAAGAGCTTGAATAGCCAAAGATTATTTGCCTAAAAAAAGACTCAGAAATCTTGTTGAATTAAACTTTGATTTGATCGTTGACCAATTTTACCTTTGTATTTTTTATTTTTTATTTTTGTGAAAAAGAACTTAAAACGTGTGAAGAGCGTTGGGTTTTATTATAAACCTCATTCTACATACTTTTTTTACATTTGATATATTTGGATTTTTGATAAGCAAACACATGCATATGTTGAATAAAATTATTCACATCCCCCGCGTTGGTAAATTTGTGTGTCATCCATCACTTTTGCTTTTATATTACTCTCTCGTCTTACCTATCTTAAATACCCTTTTCTTTTTAAGCGTTTCACTTATTTTAAGATATTTCCTTATTTGATAAAAGTTTTACTCTTTATTCATTTTTTCATTTTTTTCATTTACACACAAAACACTACTTTCTTAATTCTCGTGCCCAAAAAAATAGTAACCGAGACGGAGGGAATGCATTTGATAAATTCCTAAGCAATAAATCTCAACACTATCATTTACCACAAAATCTGTGTGGTGCTTCATGAACCTCATCAATACGTTCTCGCGCAACAAACCTAGTGTAGGCATCGAACAAATCAAGACTCGTATTTCACTATCACTAAAGCACAGTAGCAATAGAGTTTACTCACAGCCATAGATCATCGATTCATCATCTACATCCAGTGTTGTTGATATCAATTTACCAAATCTATCTTGCACCAATTTACAAGCTGGATTTTGATCGAGTTTAAAACAGAATTGAAGCAGAGAATTATAAGAATTCAAAACTTTTATCAACAACTAATGTCAAGAATCAATCAAGTCTTTCGCAAAACAACATTTTCCAACATATGTAATGAGAAATAACAAGCAACTTTTTCATGCTTTAGTGATTCAACTTTTGTAATAGATTGCTAGCTCAACTGAAATTCTTAGACATCATTGAATTCATCAAACCGAATTATTCACATATTTGAACCTACATTATGCAATACCTAACAATTGAGCACACTAATCAAGTGTGAAATCATTTTTAACAACTCCATCTTTGAAAACCTAAAAATCAACACCAAATTGGCAAGAATAAAAGGCTGTAATTATAGCATCAATCACAAGATTTTTCACAGGGGGCTGAGTTCCACTTAAAAAATAAAAAAAAGGTCCGATAAAATGGACCTATTTCTCAATCATCTCCGGTGGGAAACAAGGTGAGGACTTTCCGGCCACTCGCCGGAGTAGACGACTCCAAATCCTCCACATACGGCGGCAGCCTCTGCACCTGCGGTCTCATGTAAGGGTGATCGAACTGCCCATTCGGCGGCGAGTTCCCGAAATGCCTAAACTGCTGGTGGTGGTGGTGGTGCGGCGGCGCCACCACCGCCATTTGGTGGTGGTGCATTGCCGCAGGCACGAAGGGCAGGAAGTGCTCCGAGCCCGCCCGCCCCACGGGGTGCAGGAAGTGCGGCGGCACGGGCGAGCTCGCGAAGAGGTGGTCGGTGGCGGGGTCCCCGCCGGAGGCGGCGCCGCCGCCGCCGGTGGAGATGCTCTGCATCCGCTTGAGGTAGAGGCGGTACTTCTGCAGGTGGCTGGCGACATTCTCCCTGGTGAGGCCGTCGACGCTCATCAGCTGCATAATCGTCTTAGGCACGGCGTTCTTGATCCCGAGGTGGGCCACCGCGTCCACGAACCGCTTGTGCAGCTGCGGCGTCCACACCAGCCGCGGCCGCTTCAGCGTCCGCGCCGGCTCGTCGGAGGCGCCGCCGCAAGCCGCGGCGGCGCTGACTTCCGGCGAGTCGAACTCGCCGGAGGAGTTCCTGCGAGGGGAGCGCGGCGGCGGCGGGGGCGGCGCGTGGTGGTGGTGGTGGTTGGGGATGTTGAAGGCGAGCGCGAGATCGGGAGTAATTAGGGATTGCGAAAGCGGCATGAGATCCTCCGGCGACGGCAGCTCCTCCTCCCATTTGGAAAACCAGTTGGAATCTTCTTCCCTCATTGATGCTAAAAATTGAATCTTTGAGCTGAAAATTGTGGGAATTAAGAGGTGGTGTTTTTAGGAGATGAGGATCTTGAGGCACAGAGAAATCTTTTTTTAGAGAGAGAAAGAGTGAGCGGTTATGGGTGCGTGGGTGTGTGTGGGGGGACTGGGGAGAGGTGATCGAGGTGGATCTTTGTTTTCTTCTTTTCAGCTTTTATTAAGGTTACTGTTGCTGATGCTTTTCTTCTGATTTTTGTGCGTGTGTGTGTTTTTATTTTCCTATATTTATGGGTTTTTCTTTATCTGTTTATCCTTTTTTCTTTCTTTTTCGCCTATTCTATCTACACCCCGATTTTTCTTTTTTACAATCTTAAGGCCTTGTTTGATACTCCGCTGTCCCATAAACGTGTGCATAATCGTTGCTGACACGAGTTTTAATAAATATTAGGTGAGAGTGTTATAAGTGGAAAAAGAAACCCACTTTTATTAGTGAAAAAAGAGTTCAAAAAAAGAAAATGCACACTCTTATAAGACGTCTCAAAAATATGAAAAAAAAGGTGCACATTCTTATGGAGTGAGGGAGTATTTTATTTAGATAATCTATCAGGTCCGTGATATTGGTTGAGCCCGTAAAAATAATATTATTTACCTTCAGTAAAGGTAAATATCGTCGGGAGTAGGATAACTTATCTTATCCGAATAGTAACCCCCCGTTACTTTTGCACGGATACTTTTATCATCTCATCGGATAGCTCATCTCCTTAGAAAATATTAATAACAGACTAACAGTGGCAGTGGTTGAAAGAATAGTTGGTGTGGAGCAGTGATAACAGTCGGATTGAGCATGGCAATAGTGCGATTGTGGTGATGGAGGTGCAATTGTGCAGCGGGGGCGGTTATTGTTATGGCCGCGATATTTGGGAGGAGGGGCCGATGCAAGCTTATCAGGGTAGACGTGTTCTGCTAAGCCGCGACAACAATGGGCAGAGGGCAACAAAGCGACGTTAAGACGATTCCTTTTTTTGGGGGCGGGAGAGGTTGCGCTGAGCTGAGAGGAAGCGTTGGGGGCGGCAGAGTTGACAAGAGACGTTGGAGCTAGGTTGTTCAGTGTTGGGGAGGAGGTAGCGTTCGGGGCGACGGAGTCAACGGGAGACGTGGAATACCTTTGTTCAACCGAGGAAGAAAAGGCTAAAGAAGATTGAAAGATGAGACCTTTCGTAGGAGAGGAAGAGAGGGGATGGGGCGGGGGGGAAACGTGTTCCGCAGACAAAGGAAGGGGTGGGAGGTTAGAACATATGTTACATAAGGTTAAAATGATAATTTATTAATTTAATTTAGAGTTATATATTGTCTATCAAACAAGAATATTAGTTATTTTAAGATTATATCTTGGAGTCAATATATGAAAGTAGTCATTTTTTTTTAGTAAACTTAAAATTTACCCACTCAAATAAAAACTTTAAAAATTACCCACTTTTTATGTTAAATGGTTAAACTGCTCCTAAGATTAAAATTAAAAATTACCCACTCTTAATCCCTATCTCTCTCTTCTCTTCTCGGTCTCTCTCTCTCGCTCTCTCTTCTCTATCCGGCGCCGGTGGCCCGGCGCCTGCTGGTTTTCCGACGAATTTTTCGCTGGCAGAAACTCAATCCAGAGGCGATGGATTTTGGAAAGGATGTTGTGCTGCTGTTTGTTGAATGCTTGTTTCTGAGGAGAATTATGCAGTCAGATGCTTCCTGGATTGTTTGCTGAACTCCTTGGAATGCTATGGAAGAGAACATGTGGAATTAGTCGTGGAAGTCAATTAATCGTGGAATTGTTTGCTTCACTGTCAATTTTGGGTTGTTATGTATAAGCACATATTAATTTGATGAATTCGCTTTCGAAAGAAAATGTTAGACATTTGAGGAATCAACTCCCTCTCTCTCTCTCTCTTTCTTTTTGGGTGACTCTTGTGATTGAGGGATTAAAAATTGATTAATGTTTTTGAATTCACAATCAGATCTATAAATTCACAACTTAATATTCTTAAATTCACAATCAGATCCATAAATTCACAACTAAATGTTCTTGAATTCACAACTAACTCTATTGCTGGAAATTTGAATTCACAACTAGTTATTTTGGTTGTGAATTCAAACTTTAAAATTCAAATTCATCACGATTACTTGAATTCACAACCAAAATAAATCCTGGTTGTGAATTCAACTGGTTGTGAAATGCACGAATTCACAACTAGCTGTTTTGGTTGTGAATTCAAATTAACTTTAAAATTCAAATTTACAACTACTTGAATTCGCAACCAAAATAGTGAATTCGAATGGTTGTGAAATGCGCGAATTTTTTAAAGGGTAGTGTTTAAATTTTTATATGCAATGGTAAAATGGTAAGTGTGGGTATTTTTTTAAGTTTTTATTTTAGTGAGTAATTTTTAAGTTTACTAAAAGAAATAGGCTATTTTCAAAAACCACTATAAATCTTACCTATAAAAAATATATATAGAATAATAACCCTAATCAATACTGCATCTGTCCCATTAATCTTGTCTCATATTCCTTTTTTGTTTGTACCACTGATTTTGACCCGATTTTATAAATAGTACTCCCTCCGTCCCAATATTTAAGTCTCCTTGCTTTTGGGCACGGGTATTTAGGAGAGTTAAAGTAAATATAAAATTAGTAGGGACCACATAATTAGTGCTTTATTTAATGTTATTTTATTAATGAATTAAATTGACTAATGAAGTCTGCCCTCTCTCTCTGTATCTCTCTGCCGCCGCCGGCGAAGCTGTTGGCCGTGTATCTCACAGATTCCTGCTCTCGTCTCACAGATCTTGCTCTTCCTCCCCTTTGATTTCTCAACGCCCCAAGATTCAATCTTTAAGCCATCATCAGCTAAACCCATCTTCCACAGAAGCAAAAATAATCAAAATCTCCCAAGATTTCCCACCTCTACCTTTCATGTCGCAAGGGTGGAGACCGCCGCTGCTCTTAACGCCGACGAGGGTTAAGAGACCACAATTGATAGATCTGCTCTTCACCGCAGCCTTCAAACACTTCAAATCACACTAAGTTCAAAACAGAGAGTGACTGTTTTAAAGCAAGAGAAATCCTCCCCAAATCAATTGAGTGATAGATCTGCAACAAAACCAATCGTCGAGGCTTGAGGCGGCGGAGGCGCGAGGCTCTGTGCTGGATTTATGAGTGGAGGGAGAGGCCGTTTGTTGAAGAGGTTTAGCAGAAGGAAGAGAGAGGCGAATTAGGGGTTAGGGTTTTGCAGAGGGCGGCGCCGCCGCTAGAAAAACGGGCGGCGGTTGGCTGCGCGGATGTGTCTGGGAGAGGGAGTCGGTGGAGGCGGAGGAGATCAGAGGCGAAGGCGGTGGATGCAGAGGGTTGAGGCGGTGGAGAGATAGGAGGCGGCAGCGCCTCGCCGACGCCAGGAGAGGGCAGAGCCCTGGTCGCCGAAAAATGGGCGGCGAGGCAGGGGCCTTGTCGCTGCGGTCACCAGGAGAGAAGAGGAACGGTGATGGTGAGGCGTCCGAGAGAGAGAAAAGGCGAAGAGAGAGAGAGAGAGTGACATATTTGGGAAAGAGAGTGAGAGAGAGAGAGAGTGAGATTAAAGTTAGAAAGAGAGAGAGAATTGTTAATTAATTGAACTAATTATATTTTAATTTATGCTAAAAAAGGAAATGAGACTTGAATATTGGGACGGCTCAAAAAGGAATAGGAGACTTGAATATTGGGACGGAGAGAGTAACAATTAGCTAAACAATAAGAATTCTTAATTACCTTATCTCTCCTACTTTATCACTTTATCACATTTTCTCTCATACTTTATCATTTTATTACATTCTCTCTCCTACTTTATCAATTTTATAGTACTATTTTATTACATACACACTTAAAACACTAATACTCTCCTTAATAACTGTGTCGAAATCAAATGGGACAAGCCCAATGGAACGAAGGGAGTATTATTTTATCTAAATTTAACTCTCACTCTTTATCTCAACTTAGATACCAAACTAAGTTATAAACGTTTAATTGGAATTGGGGTCTCATTTTATTTAATAAGTTTGCATTTATAGTCCGTAATTTTTTAAATTTTTTTTAATGTTCAAAGAAGATATTATTACATGAACAATGGTATCTGGTTAGGAGAGGGCTCGACCCAAATATGCGAGTTAATTTATAAAAAAAATACCTAATCCCTCTAGCAATGTGGTCTGAGCATCACGATTCAGAATGACATGATTTAAAGTCTACAACTAAATTTTACTTAAAGTCCTCGTATAAGTAATAGTATGACATACTTCTCTCTAAAAATATTATTTTTTAATCTATATAATATATGAAAACCAGTTTTAATGATAATTTTTTTCAATTAAATTTTCTCTCTATTCTTTTCTTTTTTTTCTGTATTGAATGTTAAACTAAAGATATAAATAATCGTTTAAAATGTCAGAATTATTATTATTATTCTCTCATATATCTCTAATGTTGATCATCATACTTTTTTCATGTTTTTTTTGTTTGTTGGTGTAACAATAAGTAGATGTCATTTTTTTCTTTCAAAAAGTTTTCATGATTGTTAATTTAATTATAATATTTTTTAAATTCATATATATATATATATATATATATATAAGTTATAATAGTTTTTTAATGCAATTAAGGCGAAGGAGATTATATTGATTCATTTTAGAATTTTTTAAATTTTAAAAATAAAATTTTATAAGTAAAAATTGTATTCATTTTAATATATAAATTTGTAGATGAAAAATTAGTTACATATAATATTACATAAATTTATTTTTTTAGTATATTTTGTGTATGAATTATTTATTTATTTATTTGTATAAATATATTTGTTGTTATCTTTTTATTTTTATATTATTTGTATTTTTTATGATTTTTTTTAATAATGATGAAGACGGTTCCAACCAACGCAGATTATTAAACATGAAAAAATAAATAAATTTATTAAATTGAGGTTTATTATAAAGTGAAAAAGAAAAAACATCCCTTGAAAGCACAAGATGCAGACTAAGGGCACAAAACTTAAAAAGCGAAGGAGAACAACTCAAAAAGGAAAGTCAGGATCATTATCCAAATCATCCGACCAACGCCTATGGACGACATTATTCATTGCAATCATACTAGGCCTATTGGTGACGTCAACCACAAACTCCATCGGTTTGTTACCCATTTCTTCCGCATTCCTGAGACGACTTTTAATACAACCTTCCGGAATTGCATGTATAGGCTCTCGTCCCTTTACCGAGCCCTTTGGACGACCACGTCCGCGCTTCTGCTCCGAGAGCAGCTGCATCCCCTGATTAACTTGCTCCTCTAACCTAATAATACGACTCGCCATGTCATCCGTAGAAGAAATGGATTTATTATCAAAATCAACTTCCTTAATAGGCGAATTAACCCGCTGGCTCGCTGAATCTTCTGCCCCAACTATCGGTTGTTGCTCTACCACAGCTCCACTATTCGTTCCAGAATCCAACTCCAAAGTTCCCTCTACATTCGAGCCCTCCTTATCACTAGCCTCCGTGTGAGGCGACCCATCATTTTCTTCCTCATGTAAAGGCTCTGCTTCATAAT
Organism: Salvia miltiorrhiza; assembly: GCF_028751815.1. Classification (NCBI taxonomy): domain Eukaryota; kingdom Viridiplantae; phylum Streptophyta; class Magnoliopsida; order Lamiales; family Lamiaceae; genus Salvia; species Salvia miltiorrhiza. Next base: position 16,930,916 of record NC_080392.1, on the reverse strand, counting down.
TGGAGTCCGCAATGATAGTCTCCTCCACTTCCTCTTCCTCATCCTCATCTAGCGCTTGATATCGGTTAGCATCCCCCGCCAGAGGGAGATCATTTTTCTTAAAAGGTGCCGCGTCTAGAAGATCAGGACCTGATAGAGGTTTAAGAATATCAACTTTGGGCTGCCATGCAGGAGTTGGACCCTCTCCCTTATCAAGATTCTTCAAAACCACAGCAGGAGGCTCATTGATCTTTTGCTTGCTCGTGGCCCTATCAGCTCTCCGGCATTTATCCGTTGAATGACCTGTAAGTTTACAACGCGAGCAAAAAAGGGACATAGATTCAAAACCAAACTCAATGTAGAACGATCTATCGCCGTCATCAATGTACATCGAGTTGAGAATAGGCAAAGCCATGTCAAGTTCCACCAAAACCCGCGCAAAGTGTCCCACATGACCAGTTGCGGAGGCATTATCAATTCGCATAGGATGACCAAGCACACGACCTATACCAGCAATAATCACCGGAGTCCATAACTCCACAGGGAGATAATATATCCGAACCCATACCTGAGCCAGAGACGACACTTCCTTATACGGATCGAAATACCTAGTCCATTCACGGAAGCGTACGTGGCCGATTGACAGTTGGAGAAAAGAACTCCCCTTAGCTTTCTTTTTTGCTTCCATCGTCAAAAATTTAACAACGAAGAATCCCTTAGCCATGGGCACCAGTTGACAGTCGGCGCACTGCCATATGGTTCGAAGTTCATGAGAGAGGTCGGCGAACGTGCGTGGCTTGTCCCCTTTACGTTGGATAAGTCTACCGATTAGTGCAAATTGAAACTCCTCCAACTTTGTTTGATATTCCGATTTGGGCACTGAGAGGGTGACAACCTCTCCTTCTCGCTGTATTTGAAGGCCTCGGAGGCCATACGCTGCAACATCCGGCTTCTTAAGGGATTTGGGTTGGACTTTATCAGCTACTTTGGCAGCGAAAGAAACAGCCGGAGCAGAACCCGACACCTGCGCTACTGAAGTCGGCAGCGGCTGTATCAAACCAGGGATGGCCTGGTGAGGCTCACCGATCAAACTCTGCGCCGGTGAAAAACCCGACGAGCGCTGCCCAACTGCCACTGCGCCGGAAGAGTAACCCGGCTTTACGAGAGGCTGAGATGGAACATTGGCAGGGGACTTAGATCGAGACCTGTCAAAATTAGAAGAGACCAGGGGAAGATTGAGGCCCCCCTTGTCACGATGGAATTCCGGCGAACTCGAATCCATCACCGGCAGGAGGCGCCGGTGGAGAGTCTGGAGTCGCGGCCGGCCGGAGAAGAGCCCTCGCGGTGGGAGAGTCTGGAGTCTGGATCGGTGAAGAGCCCTCGCCGGTGGAGAGTCTGGTGTCTGGATCGGAGAAGAGCCCTCGCGGTGAGAAGAGCCCTCTGGATTTGATTTAACATGAACTTACCGGAACAATAGATATCCTTGCCGAAACAATATTCTTTTCCGACGTCTTTAAGAGATGAAGGGGTGAGATGTTATGGATTAAAGGTGAAAACACGAAATAGAGTTTGAATAATTTTTTAGAATTATGATTTTAAATTACTAACGGTATAAAACACAATAAATGAAACGGAAATCTTGAACTTATATTGATTTGGGCAATTTTTTTGCTAAAGTAGTGAATGTTTACACTGGTAATTTTTGTGCTATTTATAGACTGTTACAATGGAGGGGTATTTTAGTCATTTTCACTCGTATTTGGATGGGCATCTTTGTCATTTCAGCTCTATTCCTCTTGAGGCCGAAGGGTAGTTTCGTCTCTTTAGATCTTCGAGTGCCACGTCGACCGACAACGAATATTAAGCCGCCTACATGTGTCATGGGTTGTTATGGGACCACCTGCAAAAATAGACCACTCCTTAGCTGCGCCACGCAATGTCAGCAGTAAAGTGTTTTTTGTCTTTTTCTCTAGCTCTGAATTTCCGGGGATCAACGTTGTTGACTTATCAAACTTCCTCGTAATTCTTTGGGCTATATCTCCTTCTTCTTGCACTTTCCTCAGCTCTGCTTGTCTTGGACGGGTAGGCAAATCCGCATATTTTGGAACTCCGTCAACCTTCACTTGAATACTTGGCCTTCTTCTTCTTCTTCTTCTTCATTTTCTTCCGCCTTCACTTCAACTCTGGAAAAGCCTTCATCTTCAGCTCTAAGGCACTCTTTGAATTCGTTTATGTGCAAGCCTTCAGCCGAGTTTATTGAGCCTACTTCATGATAAATAAGTGGATCTTAATATCATCCTCATCAAATAGGTTTTTGCTATTTAATTGTGGACTTTTAATAATATAGTTTGAACTTTTAAGAGTCTAATATTGTTATATTAAGTGTGGGCTATTAGTTTTGTTATATTGATGATTTAATTTTCTTTTGCTCAAAATGATATTAACTTAAATTATTTGCTTTACAATTTATAAATTTAATTATTATTATACGATACTCATTAAATTTAATATTATACTCATTGAGTTGATAATTTTGTTATTATATACATTATTTCAAATCAACTATTAATATTTAAATCAATATAAATTATTTTTTGTTACCAATTAATTTAATTTATAAATAATGATATTTCAATATTTTTATATAATTTAAAATTTTAAAAATAATAAAATATGTCGTGGCCCGTGCATCACACAGAAGAGCGGACTAATTATTTTTATTATAAAAAGTTGTATTTAAGTGAAGCTAATTAATCTAAGGGGGGTGTATTAGTTCAAGATTTTTATAGATTTCTGCAGACTTTTAAAGTCTGGGTGTATTCGTTCAAGACTTTTAAAAGTCTATGAAAATCTGGGTGTATTCGTTCAAGACTTTTAAAAGTCTTTTAAAGTCTGGATGTATTCGTTCAAGACTTTTAAAAGTCTATAAAAATCGGGGTGTATTTAAAAATCTACGGATTTTATCATTGAACTGATTTCCATGGATTTCATTCAAAAAATACACATGAACAAATCCGAGCTCGGACCACGAGAATTCAAATCTTGAGAGTTTCCAGCGCTCGCTGGGTACAGCGGATGCGGCTGAAGAAGCCAGCGCCGGCTGGCACCTAGCGGCCGCTGATGGAAGAGCTACAACAATGGCCGTTGGACCCTAGCGGGCGCTGGGTGTCCAGCGCTCACTGGAACCCAGTGCTCGCTGGGTTCCTGGTATGTATTAGCATGAATATGTGCGTATGGATAGTCTCGTGTCTGAGTTGAAGAAGAAGTTGTCTGTTATTCATAATGTAGAGAGCTTGTAACTTGTAAGTAAAGCTCTAGATGAATTATATTTGAGTGAAAGCTACACGATTTTCAACGTATTTAGAAGATAGCTACCACTTGGGTTGAACTGCTTACCAAGCAACACGCGTCACACTCTATATAAGTATATAGAGCTGATTTAGGTAGAGTTGATGGTTTCACTGATCTGACCTGGTTAGAAGATGATGGAACCCAGCGCTCGCTGGGTATCCAGCGATCATGGTCTCCCAGCGGGCGCTGGGTTCCTCTCTACTACCCGTTGAATCCCAGCGCTCACTGGATTTGTGGATTTCAAATTCGTAGAAATCACATCAAATTCTTGATAATTCATTAAAAATCCGGGCAGGAATTCATTTAAAATCATGAAGAATCTGGGAGAATTCTATAGACTTTTAAAATCTACGGACTTTTAAAATCTACAATAATCATGAACGAATACACCCCCCTAAGACATGGAGTAAGTGACTTTACTATGACAATTTCTAACGTAAATGATATGATATGGAATATGTGATATTACTATTATAATTTCAAAAATTGATGGTTTTGTACTTACTTTTACTACAATAGAGTAATCTATATTATTAGGAATTTAGAGTAATGGAAGTACACTTGCGCCTCTACCTTACTTATTCGAACTTATTATTATTGTTACTATAAAGAGACACAGCCATTTATGTGGTATATTATTTGATAGTATAATACTATATAATTTGGTGTAACATAAATAGATAGGGATTACATAATAGTCCCTTTCATTTTTCATTTTTCATTTTTTTAGTATCAAAATTTGGCGCGTGGACTGCACGGTCGTCCATGGAGTTTGAGTGAAAAATGCGACAAAAATATTGCCGTAATTTGTACTTGCAGGAGAAAGTGAACGAGATAAGGGGGAAAAAAATAAAAATTTAAGTAGGCAAAAGGTACATTGGTGGGTGGGGTCACCTTAGAGTAGGTTAGGCATCTTTCATTTCATCTAGTGTTTTAAAATAAAAAAATATGGAATTATAGAAAATTAAAAAATACATCATTCGTCATGTGTCACTAGGTCTTCTTTTTTTGGATACCGCTATTTATTTAAGAGCAAATGTTTATTATATAAAGTGTTATAGTAATTCACTTATTTAAGACTTATTTATAATATAAATAATAGTACATACTTAATCTTTATTTTTATTAAAATAAATTAGGTCTAGTCGGATGAGGTGGAAAGAATATCATAATATTCCCCTATTTCAATAAATGTGGCTCGTACTTTTTAGACATGAGAATTAATAAAAATATATAAATTGATTAAGAAAAATAGCACTCGTATTTTTTCAAATGTTAATTTTAGACATTTGTAGTCCTTTCCACTTTTTATGTAATATTTCTTTTTAAATATATAAATTGATTAAGAAAAATAGCATTCGTATTTTTTCAAATGTTAATTTTAGACATTTGTAGTCCTTTCCACTTTTTATGTAATATTTCAAAAAAGAAAGTGAGTCACATTTGTTGGAATAAAGGGAGTATTTAGTATTCAAGCTTATTCCAAATAATGTATTTGCTTCGTACTCCATATTTATGCATATTTTTTATTTTAGTATGTCCCCCAAATTTATGCACATTTTATTTTTGAACACTATCTCATACATAATTTTAACAATTTTATCCTTGTAACTTACACTATTTACACACAATCTATTTATCAATACCCTCAATGTGGGACCTTTCTCCACTATTAATATTTCAAATAACTTTTTATTAAAACTCGTGTCGTAATTAATTATGCATATTTATGGGAGACGGAGGGAGTATTAACGCTTAAAATCTATTCCCACTGTCTCATTACGAGTGTCCCGTTTCTTTGGGGCATGAGCCCTAAGGTGATTTAGGTATAAAGTGAGTTGTTTATAGGGGTAATTGCATGTATTATCACCACCTTTAACTTAAATCCATTCTCCCCACCAAGTTTGAAAAATCCAATTTTTATCACAACCTTTGATAGTTATTCAATCTCCCCACTACCCAATTTCTTGAAAATTTGGAAACTACCCCATTTCAGTAATTATTGCACAAAGGCCCCAATTTTTTAACATATGATTTAGAAAAGGACAAAACTATCATAATACCTCTTCAAAATGTTTTCTTTCATATTAAATCAAATTGATCCAACGCTCACGCCAAAAATGGTATCAGAGCGGGTTTTAATTGAGGAATTATTTCATAATTATTTTATTTTATGATTTACCTTGGGGATTAACCTATGTGGGAGGAGACTCCATAAGAATTGGAATGGATCCGGACGAATGTCCGAGATGTCTTGTATACAGGATATCTTTCCAAATTTTGGAAAGAGAAGCTTGTCACCTAATGGGTGAATTACGATGGTATTGGCGTTATCTTATGCTCAATATCACCGAGGACGAGGAGACTGTTCGTGAGATTGTTACGAACATCCAGGAGCATCTTGGTGCCCTATTGGAGAATGCCGCGGCCAAAGCGGCAAACAGACGAGCCAGAGCCAATCTTCATCAATATCATATTTGATGGAGCAGAAGGACAAGGCGGGTGTAGCTTTTCCTAGCTACACAAAGATCGAGCCAAACTCTTCCGACAACGTCAACTTGCGGGAGATCCAAAGAACGGTGGAATATTATGGCGGCAAGCTGTATGAACTACCGATGGAGATAAGCAGAATATCACTCAAACAAAAGGAAATACTAACCCTCTTGCGTGATATCCAGAAGAAGGTGGAGGACATCGAAAGGCGTAAACCATGTTCCGTAAAAATTCGGAACAGATGGTCCAAAGACCCGACGTATCCACTACCAGTCAAGTCAGAACCCAAGGACTTGAGCCCGGAGGACATAATTCGAATCATGAAAGGCAAACATCATGAACAGCCTTGATCGAATCGGATTGGAGGATCTACAAGAGTTAGCAGAATCATTTGCTAATTTAAACATGGTAGATCTAAAGATGAACCAAGGAGGGGAGATGCCCAAACAAGAGCATCAACCAGAAGGATCATCTAGAGGAAATGAGGTTCGTGAAGATACAATCCACCAGACACGGACCAGAAAAAGGAGATGGCCCAAATTGCAGGATACTCCTGTAGGAAAGGTCACGCTAGAACCAATCCACCCCTATGGATTAATTCTTAACCTCGATGAAGCCAGTTTCAAAGATTGGGAAAATCTCATCGACGAATGGGCTTCAGCAATGAGGATCGTGAAAGCCACGATAGAATATGAGAAAGAGGATTTTCTCAAAACCTTCGAGGCAAGTTTATCCGGTATGGTAAAACAATACTGGGACAAAACGTCAGCCGAGGCAAAGAACGAGTTGTTCAGAAGAGAATCAGCTCTTGAAATCCTCGAGGTGGCAACAAACCAGGTGAAAATCCATTTTCTTGGAATGGGTTTCTTCGAAGCGTCAGGAGACGAGAAGCGCAAGAAATATCAACAGGCACTTTACAATCTAAGATTGGTGGTGCTCGAGCCAAAAGCTCTTGATCAATTTCTGCGTCTATGTACCCTATATTCTCATATGGGGTTAGTTGATGAACGGATTGCCAGGGACCTCTTTTTCACAAAGTTTCCGAGTCCATGGAGAGAAATGCTCATCAACGAGTACGTGTCACCAGGGGATTATCCACTGGATAGTACATCAAGACGGATGTCCTACGTTCACAGGAAGTTGTCCGAATGGTGCCAAAAGGCGGCGGACCAGAGAAACCTCAAGAAATTGAGGAAGCTCAATAAAGACTCTCCATTGATGTGCGACAACATTGATCTTCCCACAGAGATTGGTGCTGAGTTGCTGTATCAACGGAAGAACAGGAAGAAACATAGGTATCAACCCTATGAAAGAAAGTCCAGAAGAAGTTCTTGGAAGCCAAGAACTATGTGGACCAGACAGAAGGCACGCTCCTATAAATCAGGCCAACGGAGCGGACCATCCAGAAACCGATTCTCATCTCAAAAGAGAATTTCGGCAAGGAAAACTTTCAGGCGTACCCAAGCCAAAACCAATGAAAGTTTTAAAGACTGCAACTGCTGAACTTGCGGTGCAAAGGGGCATATCTCTACAAATTGCCCGGACAACGAGAAGAGAGGAATAAGGAAATTTAAATCCACACCAGATATCAAAGAAGCTCTCTTCTACCAGGAATTGATACCCGTGTATCAGTTTAAAGATATATCCTCTGATGAGAGTATATATGAGCAAGAAGAAGTCTTTAGTTCTGAAGATTCGGAGATGACCGATGGATCAACCGGAGACGAGTCAGACTAAAGAAGAACACGAGGTCTACCACACCCAGAAGGAGGATCAGAATGGATTCACTAGCCATTTTCTGATTCCACAAGAAGAGGTGGTGAAGAAGCTCGTGAAAAAACTCAAGAAGGAAACCGAGGCGGTACAAACATACCAAGGGTTTTCTAATGGGCGATTGAATCAAGTCTTACACAACTTGAGCCCATTCAAACGGAAGCACCATGTCTATTTTGGCGTTACCAGTCAGGAATTGGCGCTTCCAATTGAGATTACAAGCAACCAGGTGGAGATCCAACTTGTTCCAGCCGAAGATATACGGCGGGATCTTCAAAGAATGAAGCCAGAAGTCGCGAATACGATGAAATGGATTCATATTGGAGCAATTCAGTTGGTAATCAAATCTTCCCTCTTCCCAGGGACAGACCAACCAATTGATGTTGCACTCTGCGACAAGAGAATCAGGGATGCCAGAGAAGCAGTTCTTGGAGCTTTTTCGGGCAATCTCTATGCCAAGAAGATTATAACCGAATTCTACCCACAAATCGCTTATAATCTACAGGATTCATCCTTCAGCCGAGCCCTGACACTTTATCAGGACTACAAGAGGAAGGAGCTTATGACGGGAGGAAATAGGCCATACTCACTGACTTATCAAGTCTCGTATGCCTTATCAAATTCCCATCACACGGAGCTATTTCTGGGAAAGGAATTTATCGAGATTCCAGAAATATTCAAAGAGGTAGCCAAGGCAGTCAATCCAAACCGAGTGGAGATTCCCTAGATCAGGGAAATCGACATCGACGTAGGAGACAAGCAGGTGCTAAGCCACAATCAGAGTCTCAGATTGGGAGCACCAAGGCTATCATTCCAGGGAAATAGGCTAACTTCAGGGCCTATAACAAGGAGCTTCTCTCATTCGTATGAAAGAAGGGCAATCCAGGAAACACCAGTTCCGGACATGAGAATCAAGCTCAAATGTTCCGAAGGATGGAGACAGGTTTCCACAAGATTCGATACAACTAACAGGGAAAACAAGTTTCCTTGTAGTTCGTTGTTTTATTTGGCGAATCTAGGAGGCAACCGATACATCGGAACTCTGGAGGTTGGAGGCTTTGAAATCCAGGCCGAAGGCCAAGCCGGACAAGAAGCGGACGTCCTGATTTTAGGATGAGATTTCCTTGACAAATATCAGCCATGGTCATGGAAATCAGGAGGAATGGAGATCACAATCGGACGCCAAAGATTGATGATCCAATGACAAGTCCATTCTCAATATACATCTCTGTTGGAATGTTATACGAGAAATTCAAAGCAGAATATTTTGCTGCTTATGTGGATTCAGGAGCAGGAATCTGTACAGCAAAACGAGGAGTCTTTCCAGCAGAAGTTGAAGAAGAACTGCCACGAATTGTGGGAAGGGATTTCTCCAAAAAGATTTTACTCCTATCAAAGGGAGTAAAACAGACAGAAATATTAATCGGCGGAGCTGGTCAAACACCTTGGTACAAGGTCAAGACACCACCGATATATTTCCATGATACCGGAGCAGATATATTATTCGGCAATAATTTTCTGCAAACCTTCAAGCGGTACACACAGGACAATGAGGCCAGAAGGCTGGTGTTCACAACCAATTGTGACCACAAGATCATTGTGCAAAGGCTCAACGGAGCTTTTAATCGTTCGATGCCAATCAAGTTCCGCAGCAAGCGTAGTGATGATGGCAGACTCCGAAGACCACAGATGAAGGATCAACGGAGATTCAAAGATGTTCTGCTCAAATGCAGAATTGAGGGATTCCCAGATCTCTCCGACGAAGAAATTCAAATCCTTAAAGTCTCCCTGATATCACACAAAGATATCAAGGAAGAAGAACAGGTGTCCATAGCCGACGTCAAAAGGAGGATTCAGAAGTGTTACCATGAGAATCCTTTGGCATGGTGGGACAAGAACCAGCTCAAAGCTACCTTAAAAGTTAAAACTGGAAAGGAGCATGAGTTCGTAAGGTTTAGACCTATCCTGATGAACACTCAAGATCAACAGGATATGAGGAGTATAATCAAGGAACACCTTGATTTGAAGCTGATCGAACCAGGGAAGTCGCCTTACAGCAGTCCTGGATTTCTGGTGAGAAATCATGGGGAGATCAAGCGAGGAAAACCAAGATTGGTCATTAATTATAAAGGGATTAATGACATTCTTGAGTTTGATGAATATTTCATCCCAAGCAGAGAACACCTTATCAACTGCATCAGAAGTGCAAGGGTATTCTCAAAGTTCGATTGCAAATCAGGTTTCTACCAGATTCGCATGGAGGAAGGGAGTAAGAAGTTTACAGCCTTCTCAACTCCACAAGGACATTATGTCTGGAATGTCATGCCAATGGGGTTAGCCAACGCGCCTCAGATATTCCAAAGAAAGATGGATAATCTCTTCAAGGATTATTCTTCGTTTATGTTTGTTTATATTGATGACATTTTTATTGCATCAAAGAACATTCATGAACATGTCAGGCATCTGGAGATCTTTGCGGATGTTTGTCAACAAGAAGGACTAGTGCTGTCTGAAAAGAAGGCAGTCATAGCCACCCAGAAGATGGAGTTTATGGGAATTGAGATCGATGAATCTGGAATAATTCTACAAGACCATATTGTGGAAAAAGTCCAGAATTTCCCGGAGGATCTCAAGGAAAAGAAGCAGCTCCAAAGCTTTCTCGGAGTTGTTAACTTTGCAGGAATGTTTATCAAAAATCTTGCAGAGCACCGAAAAGTCTTCAGTCCTTTACTGAAGAAAGATGTCACATTCATGTGGAAAGAGGAACATCGGGAGGGAATGAAGAGGCTTAAAGAGATTTGCAAAAATCTCCCAAAGCTTTCGATACCACAAGACGAGGATGACTTGGTCCTCTACACTGACGCGAGTGATTCCTGGTGGGCAGCTGTGCTCACTAAAATCATGATCACTATTTTATTAGCAACAAAAATACTGCAACTAACACGGTGTAATCGTAGCACAGAAATAGCAAGCAGAGTATCGTATCCACAGAGACTGTAAAACGAAATTACTTTATCTATCTCCTAAACAGACTCTCACAGTATGCAGGTAAACGAAAGCAGGAAGGTTTAATTAACTTAAACTAAAACGCAAATAACAATAATTAAAAACACGTTGGAAAAATTCGAATATTAAAAGACAACTGATCTTAGGGTAGTAAATTCATTAACTAAATCCACATAATAAATCTATTAATCCTATGTACCAGTTTAATCCAGTTATGATGAGAGATCACTTAATTAATCAATCACTCTCGCTAGAGCAGCAACGATCGTAGATTAGTAAATTATCTATCTCCGTTAGGTCTCAAGAAAATCTACTAACTCCCAATAGCTCATAAGAATAGCTCCCTATGATCCACATATCTCCGCTAGGTCTCAAGGTTAAAATCATATCATACATTCCTGAATCCGCTAAACAGTTATCTCCGCTAGGTCTCAAACCGAATAGCTAAACATGCAAACTATTGATCAGATAATTCACAAGAAATTAAGCACCAGGAATTATGAATCATAAACTGGAAGGCACAAAGGTATTAACAAATAAATCACATAAATTCAATCAACTATTTACAAATCCTAGAATCAGCTAAAGGAAACTAGCCAGACATGATAAAATAAAACATAAACATAATTAAAAGAACAACAATTGGAAGAACTGAATTATATAAAAAACTGAAAAAGAAGAATTGTAGCAGCTCGAATCTTCAATCTTGTGGAAATCCAATCCAAGCAGTAAAAACTGGAAAGCAATAAATTCTAAAGCTATGAAATTGAAAAATAAAAGTTTGGAACTGAAAAGGGAACCCTGAATAGGTCAAAAGATGACCTATATATAGGCACAAGGGATAAATACAATATAGAACTCGAAAATACTGATAAAATCCGAAAATCCCGCAAAATCCCGAAAATTCGGAAATTCCCGTCGGGAACTATTCACTGCTGCGCGCGACTTTCTTGTTTCGGCCATATCTTCCTCGTTCGAACTCGGATTTGCGAACCGTTTGCGCCTACGAACTCGTATCGAGACGATCTACAACTTTCATTAAGAGCATTGGTCCAAATTAGAACTCCATATTTCTGTAAAAATCATCAAAGTACGAGCAAGTAACATATTTCACAAGATAAAGCAATTTAAGCACAAAACATTCATCCAACACTCAATTTCCTATAAAATTGACATCATATGAACACTAAAACCATGGAAACATGAGTTTTATCAAATCACCCCATATGGAGAAGAACCTTGCAGATACTGTAGCGGTCTCTTTTCCGACAATGAAGCTGTGCGCTGGCACATCAATGAAAATGAATTCTATGCAGTCAGAAAGGCATTCAAAAAATGGCCGCTATTCGTACTTGCTAAGAAATTCATTTTGAAAGTTGATAACACTAACGTTAAAGCTTTCTTAACAAAAAAGATAGAATCTAAACCTGAAAATGCTAGATTGCTTAGATGGCAAGCAGAATGCCAATATTATGATTATGATATTGTCATCTTGAAATCTGATCAAAATGTTCTTGCAGATTTCTTAACAAGGGATGGAGCCAACTGAGGTTGACTCTATCATGGAGAACCAGAGGCAGCTCCTGGACAACCTGGAGATGCTACAACAAGAATGACAAGAGTGTTTACTTCATGCCAAACAAGCGGGAAGGATACAAATGAATGATGAATTCAAAGTAATCAACCGTATACGAGAATGTATCAAAAAGATGTTAAATCTTAATGATGCAACCCACAAGCCGCTCCTGCGCGGGATCATGGCTCCCATGATCGAAGCAGGCATTACCGTACAGGCCGGATTACCTGTAGCAGGGGATTCAAATACCCCTAGCACAAGTTCTGAGGCTAAGATGTCAAAACCGGATCCTCAAGGAAAAGATGTTGTAAAGGCTTCACCGCTCGAACCAACATGTCAACCCTCAATCTCTAGGGTAAAAGAGGGAGAGATCAGTCTTAGGCTACTGACAGGCAAATCTAAGATTGATACTAACATTATTGATATTTCTCCTGTTTGGCAGCTATACCAGTCCAGATGGGAAAAACTCAATACCAGAAAAGGGCTCAATCCGAGCTATTGCCGGGTTGATGTTGCGGGAAAATATCCTCGCATTTGGATGACCACCGGAGCCAATCCTCAGGAGGTCAAAGAGTGGTATGAATTCGGGGCATTAGCCTCAGTCTATACTACTTCGCCAACATTTAGCGAAATCAAGGGTCTACCCAGGTGGATCCAAGAAACAGTCTATGATGCTTGGGCGAACAACCAGTCCCTCAACCGGGGAGATGTCCTGGAGCTATACTTCCTCAGCGCAGCTCCAGAACCAGCAGGAAAAGGGAATCATGAAGCTTTCCATTTTATTAAGCTTCGGAAACCCGACACGGAGGCCTTAAACCGAATTAAGGCACCCAATCATGAAGTTTCCATTGTCACAACATTCACGGAGGATCAAATCTCCACGAGACGTGCATGGGGACTATGGGTCTGTCTCACAGAGATGGACAAAGTAAAGTACCAGTTCAAGTTCTCTCATAACGCAGGACTTGGATCTTTCCTGTTAAATTCTATGACAGGGAAAACTACAAGCTTCGCAGAGAAGGCCTTTGAAGAAAAGAGGCAGACACTCTGGCGAAACAAGGTGGCGGAAAGCAAAGAAACCCGTCACAAGTTCTGCAACATGGCTCATCTAGGCCATTGGGTAGATCATATCTGCACGGAGTGTCCGACGCAGAAAGAACCGGAGTTTGGCAAAGGCTTCTTCCCGAAGCCTAACAAGAAGAAATTCCGGTCCGACGAGTACGAGGAGCACAAGACTCCACGGGGACGAGCACCTCGGGCACCAAAAAAGTAAAGGGCCCGACAAAGAAAAGGGAGTCATGTGACTCAAGACAGGAGGACCACCCACTAAAAGAGAAACGACGAAAGTGGGTGGATAATAATGCAGGCCAATTACCCACTGACCAAAGTGGGTAATTCTATAGGAGCTCCACTCATCAAAAGAAGACAAAGGATGGTGGAAAAGTTGCAGGCTGGCCCCTCGCAGCATTATCAACTGAATAATGGAGGATGGGACCAGAAAAGCACCACTCACCAAAAGCATAAGACAAGGCTGAGTGGAGGAAAAAGCGGAGGGACCTCCCCAACCAATTATCACAAAAAGATAAAGGAAGGTTCAACTCCATGTGAAGGCACTAACTAGTGTCGGTAATCATGGCCGACAAAAGAAGGTGGATGTCACATTCAAGAGAGCTGGCCACAAAGAAAGAATCCAAGGCCAACTACCAAGCCATTATAGAGGGGATCAAACCTCTATATAATCCGAAGCTCTGGAGAGAAGAGGCAATCGGAAAAATTCTCCACATTTCTCACACAACACACACACTCTCTCTAGAAAATTATCTTTGTATTTTAAATTTTGTTTTCAAAGTTTTTTCAATTCTAGTTTTAGTTTTCTTTTATTTTATGTATACAAGTATCAGCTACCAATGAGTAGCTAAACAAGTTAGTCTCCTCCCTTAAGGGGATTATTATGAAATAAAATAATTATGTTATAATTCCTCTATTAACACCTTATTTTGCCCAACTTTCGGTTAAGTAAAAATATTTTCTTTTCATTTATCAACAAAGTATTCAACGTCGAAACACAGTGACGGAGGAAGGTTGCAACCATCTCTTGCGAGTGCGTGGTTGGACGAAGGCCGAGGAGGCAGAAGGTCCGTAAAAACGAGACGAGTACTGACTCCTGAAGGTGACCATTCGGCGAAAGGTATAATGATGATTTATGTTTAGATTTATTTTGAAGTGTTACGGAAGCATGTTGGGCCTTTTTTATTATTGTTCTTTGATTTAGAAAACTTTTAAGGGTATTATGGTGGTATTGATTCATGTTTAGGGTCCTTTTTCTAATTTTTCAAAGTTCAAAAGAAAATGGGGGTTGCTGTGTAATCCTGTGCAAATTTGGGGGTAAATCTGAATAAGTTAAAAAGTTTGGTATGGGCTAATTGAACAACAATGAAAGGTTATGATAAATTTTGAAAAATTCAAAGGTCATGGGCAAATTGGATTTTGATTAAAGGTTGTGATTTTAGACGCAATTATCCCTTGTTTATAATAAAGTTGAAAAAAAGGAAGTAGTTTGTTCGGGGTATTTTTGTCAAACCAAGTAAGAAAAAATTATAAAGAGTAACTTTTTCACGGCATATAAGTTATGTTGAGAATATCTGGCTATCTATAATGCATTGAGTGTCTCAAAATAGAATGAGACATTTCAAACAGAACTGTCTGTATTGAAAAGTGATTCATTTTATATAAGACTCTCTACATATAGAAACGTTTCTCTATGCATTGCACATGGGTGGATCTAAGGGGTGGGCAGGGCCAACCTGCAATTTTATAAAACATGTCTAAGAGCACCTCCAATGCAAGTGTCTTAGAGGGGTGTCTTAGAAGTGGTCCCCACCTAAGACACACCCCTCTCCAATGCATTGTGTCTTAGGTGGGTGCTTAGATCCTCATTTCCACAAAATTCATATTTCTACACTTTTATTTTTAAAATTCATATTTTATTAAAATTAAAATTCTACATTACAATAATTTAAAGACATAATTTAAATACAATAAAAAAATTACAATAATTTTCTAGGGCTCAATTGGACCAAAACGAGACCAAATGTGCTCCTTCAAGTCCAAAGTGAGGCGAGCATGCATCTCCGCGTCTCGCATGGATGCTTGTCGTGCAACAAATGCACGAAAATCCGGCGGAGCACCGGCACGAGGTTGAGATGCGGCACTACTTGAAGCTTCGTCGGCGTCTTCTTCCCACTGTGTTGCGTGCTCGCCTTCATCTTCGATGATCATGTTGTGCAAAATGATGCACGTGAACATGATGTCGCTCATCGCCTCCTTGCTCCAAAGACGCGATGGGCCTTTGACGATTGCCCAACGAGCTTGAAGGACGTCGAAGGCTCGTTCAATATCCTTGCGAGCCGCTTCCTGCATCACTTTGAACCTCTTCCCCTTCGGATCCGTAGGATGTGTAGGACTCTTCACGAATACAGGCCAATTGGGATAGATGTCGTCAGTCAAGTAGTACCCACTTGTGTAGTAGGCGTTGTTGACTTGATATGTGACTGGCACCCCCATTCCTTGCAGCCGATCGTTGAACAACGTCGAGTTGTTGAGCACGTTGATGTCGTTGTTCGAACCAGGAGTCCCAAAAAAAGCATGCCAGATCCATAGATCTTGCGATGCGACGGCTTCGAGGATGATGGTCGGTTCCCCCTGATCGCCGCGAGTGTATGCGCTTTGCCATGCCGTTAGACAATTCTTCAACGACCAATGCATGCAATCAAGGCTCCCTAGCATTCCCGGGAAGCCGTGCTTCGCTTCGTGCATTGCTAGAAGCCGTTGGCAGTCAGCGGAAGTCGGCCTCCTCAAGTATTCCGCGCCGAAGAGTTGAATAATGGCTCGACTGAATCTGCGCAAGCACTCCAACGAGGTGGACTCTGCAATCCGGAGATACTCATCGTATTGGTCCGCTGCCCCACCGTTAGCTAGCATACGAACAGCAATAGTGTATTTTTGCAATGGCGTGAAGCCGGGCCTCCCAAGTGCATCCGTGCGTTGTTGGAAGTATGGATCGGATGCGACGGCAGTAACGATACGCAAAAACAACGCACGCCGCATCCGAAATCGGAGGCGGAAAATGTTGTCGGGGTAGACCGGATTTTCATCAAAGTAATCCGCGTGCAAATGTAGAGCGCTGGCTTCACGGTCCCGACGAATGTAGGCCTTCTTTGCCACGCTTCGTCGCCAACGACGAGGTTGCTCATCTGGATCACCAATATCTTGAACAATTTGGTTATATTCTTGCACAAGATTGGAAAATTCTTCAGCACGTCGCTCGTCCTCGTGGCTTGATGAGGAGGAAGACATTTTTTGTAGAGAATTTTTTGATGTGGAGATGATTTTTAGATAATGAAATGAATGGAATTAAGTTGTGATATATATAGATAAAGGGGATAAAAAATAAAAAATGTTGAATTCAGCCGTTGGCCCCAACGGTCATTTAAAAAAAAATTATCAAACGGTCATTTAAAAAAAAAAAAAACAAATTTCGATTTTTTTTTGAATGGGCACGTCCGCCGGACGCGCCAAACATCTCGCGCCTTCGCCTCGGCTTCGCATCTAGCCGGGTCTCCAGCGCGGGCGGCACTCCAGCGACGCGGGCTTCGCCTCGCGCGCTGGAGGTGCTCTAAGGGGTGGGTAGGGCAATTTTTATAAAACGTTTATAAAAATTGCCAATAAAAACTTTTATAAAACCTTATTAATCCCTATAAACTTTTATAAAACCTTATTAATCCTGTTACATGGCACGACACAATAATTTCCTAAATCCTAACCCATGTAGAATAACATATGTGTGATGTCAGGGCGGAGCAAAGGGGTGCGTAAGGGGGTCATTGGACCCTTTGGAATTTTTAAAAAGAATATGAATATTTTTATAATTTATAAATATATTATAAAAAATAGAAAAATTAAATTTATTCTTCACTATTATCGAGTTGTGTTATCTACACTATGATTGGCATGCAAGTTTTAAAATTGAATTGACGTTTTGATAAATCAAACACATAATTAATTTATGCGTGTCATGTTAGGATTCTAAAGATTGATATTTTAATTTAATACTAAACGCTAATTCACTTTACAGAATTTTATTCATCTTAATTTTTTGAAGTTGTTTTGTATGAACTTGAAAGTCAATTTAAACTGTACCTTTTGTAATTTAAATGATATTACAATTGGGGACGGAATTTAAACTACCCACTTTGGTTAGTTATCTTACAAAATTACCCACTCATATAAGATGTCTTATAAAACTACCCACTTTGCAATTGATGGTGATAGGTTTGCATCGTTTTTCGTAAAAGTTCTTACACTTTTCTTACACAAGTACACTTGTGTAAGAAAATGTGTAAGAGAGGTAGTTAAATATGACTCTAAATCTTAGGAAATGACATTATTTGTTAACTTACGTCATTATTTGTAACCCTAAAATGCCTTAAGTTCGAAAAAATAAGGACATGTTTTCATGTTATTAAACATCTATAAGAAAGTTGAAAAAAAATTAAATGAAGAGTATTATGAAACAAGTTTTTTTTTTTAAGCTAATACAACAATTACCCGCCTGTTAATCGTAGCCGTTAACAGTAGCCGGCTGTAAATGGATCCCGACGGCTACTGTGACCGGCTAGGATTAACAGGCGGGTAAATACTTCATTAGCTTTAAAAAAATTTCTAGTTTCATAATACTCTTGATTTTAAATTTTTAAACAGACCTAATTTTTATTATTATTATAAACTTAAAGGGTGATTGGACAATTCACGGGTACAATGCAGCTTTATAGGGTGGGAATCTCTTTGCAGTAAATTCACGAGAAGGAGATTGACAAAATAAACTCAATAAGTCTAAATTTATTTAGTTTATTTGATTGTATATGAATTAATATTGTAACACATAAAATAATAGCAAATGGTGGATAAAAAATTACAAAATCATATATTATGAATCAATGAAACATAATACACCTTACCACCAAGTACCCGCCAGAAATATGTAGCCGGCTGCCGTAGCCGTGGGTAAGAAACTACTCACGGCTACAGCGGACGGCTACTCATTACTGGCGGGTAAGTTATTAAATGTTTTTAAAATAATATTTCATATCATTTTATATAATATTCGTATTTTTTACCCTTAATTTACTACTATTTCTTCTATTTATACACGAAAACCTATTTTTTTTTTTAATTATAAGCTTAAAGGGTGATTGGACAATTCATATGGCTACAATGCAGCTTTATAGGGTGGGAATCTCTTTGCAGTAAATTCACGAGAAGGAGATTGACAAAATAAACTTAATAAGTCTAAATTTATTTAGTTTATTTGATTGAATATGAATTAATATTGTAACACATAAAATAATAGCAAATGGTGGATAAAAAAATTAAAAAATCATATATTATGAATCAATGAAACATAATACACCTTACCACCAAGTACCCGCCAGAAATATGTAGCCGGCTGCCGTAGCCGTGGGTAAGAAACTACTCACGGCTACAACGGACGGCTACTCATTACTGGCGGGTAAGTTATTAAATGTTTTTAAAATAATTTTTCATATCATTTTATATAATATTCGTATTTTTTACCCTTAATTTACTACTATTTCTTCTATTTATACACGAAAACCTATTTTTTTTAATTATAAGCTTAAAGGGTGATTGGACAATTCATACGGCTATACAGGTAGGCGAGAATCGCGGAAGCTTTATTGGGGGGATATACACGGCTGTATCTCAAATTCACAAGGCAATTTAAGGTTTGTTTGACCAAGAAATACGACTAGGGGCCCATTTACATGTATAAGAATTAGAACTTTTAACCTAGCCGCATTCCAATTTGAATTCACGGCATCAGTTTATTTTTTGAGAGAGAGTGAGAGAGAGAGGCAGCCGAGAAAGAGAGAGAGAGGAGAAAGAGTATCAGGAAAATTTTTGAGAGAGAGGAGAGCATTCCAAACCGAAGGTAAATTGGAATGATTTTTTTTTTTTTGCTTTGTTTTCTTGTTTGTCCATGTTTGAATGAGAATCAATTTTTTTGAACTTGAAGGAGAGCATTCACGATTTTTTCAACGTCCAAAGGCATACACCATGGCTTCTTCTTCAAATCAAGTAAGTATCATATTTCGTTAATTTTAAATTCGTGAATAAGGATGTTATTTTTCACACATTGTTCAATCTCCCACATACTTCATTAAGCATTTCGGTTTGATTCCATGCAGATTCGTCTAGCGGTTGTCCATCCCATGTAAAATATTGTCGTGGAGGCGAGCTCTGGACACCATGAAACGACGTATGATGATACGGCGTCTCATACTGACTGCATTGTGCTTCATCTACGTGTCCCGAAGGTTCAGCAAAATCAAAAGTATGGATGTAGGTTTCTTCAATCGGACCGTTGTAGTGTTCAACGTACACCATGGGATAGTCGGCAGTTGCCAACAAGGCTTCCACTTCATCGTCTGTGGCCAAGCCACATTTCGTCTCCCTACCAAATAGATTGGTCGCCAAATAATACAATTGGTAGCTCGAGCTCAACGAATGCGTCCTCATAATATTGTTGATGCTGCACATCAGGCTCTCAATAGTTTCGTTGACGAGGGGAAGGACCTCTGTAGCCCCACCAACATAGTATATACCATCGACGAGTCCGTTGTATCTCACATATATGTATCTAACGAATTCCATCTATAAAAACACATAAAATGTAGTATTAAAATATGTATAAACGCTTTAAAAATTCTCATAAATATAACATAAAACATTCAAACTATTAATTACACAAACAATATATGAGAAAATCACCTATTCAAGTAGAATTTGAACACCAATTGCACCTACTATCGCACAAACCACTTCTCAAATCTTGAGGGTTTCAATTTCTCAATTTTTTAACTGAATGCTCTTTCTATGAGTATTTGGATTTATGTTTTCTCATTCACAAATGCAGCCCTATTATAGACTAATATTAGATTCCTTTGTACAAATTCACGTGAAATGTATTGTTCATTCATTCAGTACATTTCAATCTATTATTCAATGTGCAATCAAATGCATGCAGAAAGTGAGCATTAAAGCCTCATTACAATCCAAATTTGTGCAGTCACCTTATCTCTTATTTCATGTGGACATGTACTTTTTTTGACTAAAACATTAATAAAAAAATAGAAATACACAAAAAGGGATACATATGTTACTTTCAAACATTCATAACAAGGTAAAATATTTTACAACCATATGTATTACTTCAAAATGATTTTTTTGTCCCAAAAAAAATCTTAGCCGCCACGAAATCGTAGCCGGCGTCACTAGCCGTGGGTGAAAATTTTCACACGGCTAGTACGACCGGCTACGAAGTTCTGGCGGCTAATCGTTTTTTAGAGCTCAAATATTTTTTTGTTCAAATTCCAGGAGTTTCAAGTGTTTTCTTCAAAAATAGCCTATTATTTTATGTATTTACTGTATTATTTTGTGTTCAATCAAATCATGCATAAAGTTAGTATTATTACCCCACTATAATCCAATTTTTTGCAGATTCAGTATCTCTCATATTTCACATCAATGTATACTTCTTGTAATATAAAAAAAATAAAATTAAAAATTTAAATAAAAACTCTAAATTAAGGTATTCGTGTTATAATATAACATTACTAAGAGGGCTAAAAAATTCAATATTATGTATATTATGCAACAAAAAAATATTATGAAACAAATGGCGTAATTAGCCGCTGGAATTTCATAGCCGCTGCACAGTAGCCGTGTATATTTTGGACCAGCGGCTACTGTTCACGGCTATGAATTTCCGGCTGCTAATTATGCCATTGGTTTCAGAATATTTTTTTGTTGCATAATATACATAATAGTGAAATTTTTAGTCATCTTACTAATGTTTTTATAACGCAAACGTAAGCTAATTTTTTTATAACTTTTCAAACATACAGTATACATTAGATTGTGAAAGTGACGTGAGTTGGGCAATTATTGTCTCTTCATCAGATTTTTAACTTTTGAAAGTGACGTGAGTGAGACATTTTACAAAAAACGAAGCATGTCAGGCTTACTTTTACAAAAAACCAAGCATGTCAGGCTTTGACTTTTTGACTTTGGCTTGGGTGGGTAGTTTTGTAAGACAACTTATAAAAGTGAGTAGATTCGCCTATTCACAGTTATAATTGTGTTAATTATTATTTATTTTAATTTTTTACTTTTTAGTTTAACTATTAATTTTGTTGCAAAAAGTTTGGACTCCCTTGAGTCCAAAGTCTGATTCCGCCGTTGTGATATTTTTATTTGGTTGTGTTTCGATTTACGTAGAGATACCATCCGTCGTTATCGAAAAGGCAGACGCAGTATTTTTCTCCTACAAAATTCTTATTAATCCCATCATATGGTATTATCACACAAGGCTTTTCGAAAGGGCAATAAAAAATAAATAAAAAAAATCTTTTTGTGGGGTTGGAGAGAGAAAGTGGTGACTTAGGTTCCTTTGTGGGGAATTGTTGTGAGTTTGTTTTGGATGTGGGAATCAAATGAAGGTTTAGATGCGATTTTAGTTAAGATGTTGACACTGTGACAAAGTAAAGTTGTCATTTTCTCATAAAAACGTGATTCTTGTGAACTCTAGCTACGCTAAAGTGGGCCTTTTCTTCTTGTATTTTCGATCTTATCGGCTTATCGCATTAGTGTTGTTGTTGTCTAATTCTTTCCCCCTTTTTTTTTCTCGAAATAATCAAATGTGCATTTTGCTTATTTTATTTTTTGACGGAAAAGTATATGTCTTTAGATTCTTTCCAAGAGCTTGTACTTTTATAAAGGCTGAGCACCCAAAAAAGTGCTTAAAAAATTCTCCTTTGTAGGAGAAATTTTAGGTTCAATTTCGTCTATATATAAATAATTTTTTGGATAATAGTCTCGTTTGTGTGCAAGTAGTTGTTTTTACCGTTGTGTAATGGAAACATCTCGCCTGTATGTAAATTACTTATTTAATTATATAATAAATACCTTTTGTAATTTTCAAATAAAATCATATAATTGTAAAATAATACATGGGTTTATGATATTTGATTATAAAGTCGCATGCTTTCTTCTCAGCTGGGTGGATCAGTAGGGGATATCAAATCGAAATCGTCATATTGTATATTGTATTGGAACTTTTGGTATGAAAATTTTTATACCGATAAAGCATATATAGAACCTTTCGACGTATCGTAAATGGTATATGAAAATCAAGACCGCTATCGTATTGAGAACTTCTATGCAACTGCAATCATACTCTAAATTATGATATATCTTGCCATAAAACGACTTAATTTTTTTAATTTAGTTTTTTTAATATTTATTTATTTTTATTTATTGATTATATTTATATATATAAATAAATTTTTAATTATTTTTAATTAATTTTCTATTTAATTCTTATTTTTAAATTATTGAGAATATAATTAGATTTATTAGATTTATAGTTTTATTAAACTAGCATTTGCAACCCGTGCGATGCACGGAAAACGTTTTTATATTTTTATATATATAAATTAATACCAACTCAATAATCATATTTATAAATATAAGAAAAAAAAATAATTTTCACTTAATATATTTGAGTTGAATATTTAAAAAAATAAAAAAATAAAGAAAAGTTCACAATAATAAAAATTGATATTGTGAAAAAGGCATAAATAATAAGTAAAAAGAATAAAATAGAAAAAATTGATTTATTCAAAAAAAGAGGAGAGATGAGAGAGAATTTTTAAAAATCATTAATCTTTAAATAAATATAACTCTCCGTTTTAAATCAAATATTTACATAAAATATATCAAATTAATGCTCTTATCATGATATTTAATTTGATATATTTTATAAACAATTTTAATTTCACAATTTTAGAAAGAAATAATATTAAAAAAATAAGAACACGAAGAAAAAATTATATTGTACAAATAAAACTTCAATTTTTTATAACTACAAAATTGTCACTTATTAATTTTGAAATCAATTTGAAATTGAAAATTATCTTCTTAATATATTATAAATTATTGTATAAATATAAATTTATAAATTATTTATAACCAATGCCTTATAAATTGTGTATATATACACATATAAACATATAATTCATTATGGAATTATAAACGTGGGTTATGCAATTTTTCTTTTTAAACGTGGGGTGGTGTGCATTTTTTTAAAAATTATGGGTTATGCAATTTTAATTGAGTTAGTTACTTAATTTTTGAATATATACAATAAGTCATTATTTTTGTAAGAAATCACAAAATTGCCATCTAAATCAATTTGAAATCAATTTTTAATTGAAAACTGCTGTTTTAATATAGTATAGATGAACTAATTCACATTTTAAGAACTAATCATGATAATTCATGCACTAATCACGATAAGCAAATTTTAAGAACAATGCTACATTTTTATATTTTCTTAATTCAAGTCTAATCACGATAAGAAAAATTTAAATTTTAAGCAACATATATGGGCACATTGACCTTTTTCATTTTTGTGTTTTCTCGGTCTAGTTTATATTTTTTTGTTCAATTTTTTTTCCTTTCATGTATTACCACTTCAATTTATGTTTTCTTTTTATTCTCCACCTCCATTAAATATTGAGGTTAACGATTTTATTGTAAATTTATAATAGTCCACCATAACTACCAGCCCACACATTAAATAGTGGGGTGTGAATTAGTGCGTGAATGTGAGTGTGAATTAGTTCATGCGTGAGTGTGAATTTATTTATAACATTTATATTACATATATTTTCAAAATTGCCACTCAAATCAATTTCAAATCAATTTGAAATCAATTTCTAATTGAAAACTGCTGTTTTAATATAGTATAGATTATTAGATTCATTATTTTCAAAACATTAATAATTTTATTATTTTAAAATAATAAATTATTTGATATCATCTGTTTTATTTATTTTCAAATATTTTATTATTTTAAAATAATCAGTTATTTTATTTAATAAATGAATGATATTGTATATTGAATTATAATAAATCTAATAAATTAATAAATCTAATAATTTAATTATTTATTATGATAATATTGTATATTGCGATTATTATTTGATTGTTATTTTTCATACTCATATTTTTTTTAAAATTACGATAATATTAATTTTTTATTATTTTAAATTCGATCGTATATTACCATCAATCTTTCGCCGGCACCACAAGTCTTAGATATCATCTCGACATATTATAAGGTTATGAATGATTAATGATATTGTATATTGAAATAGAGTTTTAATGAATTAATAGGTACTAAATATATCAATAATATGAGTGTTTTGTACCGGTGACCACTTGAAAGGAACTTCAAGGTTAAGCGTTTTTGACTTAGAGCATAACTAAGATGGGTGACCCACTGGGAATTTAATCAAATCGTATGCATTTATGGTCAAAATACATTAGAAATGCTAAAATACTTGTGGGATACAGAGATTATATATATATATATTGGATTTTTTATTTTATTTTTTATTTATTTTAAAAAATAAAAAAAATCAGTCGTTAATAAAAAAAATTAAATAATAAATATTTTTTTTATTTTTAACGACCAAAAATTCGGTCGTTAAAAAATAAAAAACCGATCGTTAATTCAGTCGTTAATAAAAAAAATTAAATAATAAATATATTTTTTTATTTTTAACGACCGAAAAAATGGTCGTTTAAGACTTGGAACGACGATGCAAACAACGACCACCGAAAACGAATTATTAACGACCGAATTTTGAGCCGCATTTTCTTGTAGTGAAAGAATTATGTGTCTATTTTCAATACTGTGTCTACTTAACGTTTCACTAGAAACTAGTATAAAAACCCATACAACTAAATACTATACTAAAATAGTATAGAACTATCGTTTTACTATAAATAAATTCTAAGGTGTATTTCAATAAATATATTAGTATGCCGTGATTAAATTAAAAGTAAATTAAATTTAGATCATAACGTACTTTTGTGGTAGTAGTTAGGTGGTCTTATCCTGTCTTAGAAGGGATATTTATTTTGGGGTGCTTTGATGTGATTTGTGGTTGTTTAGATGTAATTGACTTTTGTGGTTCCCTAAATTAATGAAATAATAAAAATAAAATGTACGATCAATGCCATTCTTTTTCTAGCATGATTTTACATTAAATTGAACCAAGTACAAAGTTTGTAGATTGTTAGGTACGCCCATTTAATAGATTCTTATTATCTATTTTTATAGTGTTGTTAGGGATATTTTAATGTTGTACAACAACATTAAAATGAATCAGTTAGATAAAATATAACGTCAATGTTAAATAACAATTAAAAGAATTAAATAGAGCATAAGAGTGTATTCGAATAGCTTTTTCTTTAGACTGAAGAAGAAAAATTATATAACGAAACATCATCAACAACAATATTCCTTAGCCATCTAGAGAAATCCCTAGTCCAACAAACGGACTCAAAACAACGACTAATGAAATTGGCTAAGCTATGAGGTGCTATATTTGCCTCACGATACACATGTTTTACATTGATAAGGAAATTTTGTCTAGTCATGTGAACAATCTCCTTCAAGTCATCCGGAAGACAGCGTGAATTCTCATCTTCACTCACCATAACTCTCGTAGCAAGAATTGAATCGGTAAAGATCTTCATCGGTGTAATCTCATGCTCTACACACAATACGATCCTTTAAATGATCGCCATGATTTTTGCCATCATCACACTCCCATTAGAGAGAGAGGTCCTGATGACAGTGTGTATTGAAGCTTCAACCAAAAGGGCGACTTTACGGTGAAGTCCTCGTATCTTGTCGGGATCGACTTTATTCGAATAGCTTTAATGTTGATGAAATTTGTCAGTTTACACAAAAATGAAAAAAATATTTGGGGGTAACACAAAAACTCACAAACTTGTTTTCCCATTCAAAGAAGCATTTGAAATCTTTATAATTAAACTTGTTTATGAATATCTAATATTTTATATGTAAGAATAATTAATACTTAAATGTATATTCATTGATCAAGGTGATCATATTATGCAGTATGAGTCAACCCACGCCTGCCTCGCTCTAATTCACCCCGGTCCATCCAACAAAATATCATTTTTTGTTATTAAAATACAATTTATAATGTATCATTTATTTTTATACTAAATATTATTTGCTTTGATAAAAAGTAACATTTGCAAAGCGAGGCGGGGCAAGCATGGATTGACCCGGTCCGCATGGTTACGGAGGCCTAACATAAGGAAAAAATACAAAAAAAATGAACGTGAGAAAAATCTCATTATCAACTTAATAAAAATATAATAAAACTAACTATTTCAACTAAAAGTTCTATAGAAAAAGAATATAATAAATAAGTATATTATCTTAATTTATACCTGGAATTGAAGATGTCGGATTTAAATTACGACCATAACACGATTGATGGACTCCCTTACTTTATATGCACTAAAATGCAAAATATATGTAGAGATTAATTTGTACGATTTATCATAACAGAAAACACAATTATAAAATTAACAAATAATAATAAACTTTGCAACTATAATATTAAAATATTATAAATTGATATACAACAAAATTTATATTATAAATTTGAAAAAGAGACAAATTTATTGGTCAAAAACTTTTTTTAACCATTTAATTTTAGAAAAAACATGTAACTTCATAAAAATATAATAAAACTAATTTCCAAAATCTCGTACAAAAATAATATATGGAAAGAAAATTTAGTGACAAATATTCTATAATACAAAAAAATATATATATTAAAATTACACAATACATTTCAATTTAATTTAATAGGTGTTGTAAGGTAAACTCTATCTCACCCTCACTCATTCACCTCAATTTCAAGTCTTTGTCTCTCTTCTTACTTTCTAAGTATCATCCTCGCCCCTCACATTCATATATCTCTATCAATCTTTTTTTATAAAAACGTATGTTGCTATTATCAGGTTAATGCACATCTTATTTGAAATAATGTCATACAACAAAATAATGAAATCCATATATATTTAATACATGTGTTATATCATACTAATATCATAGCTTAACCCACAAAAACTAATATAAAGACATTTCGCTTCTAGAAAAAATATTACTCAATAAATTCAAAATTCTACTATTCAAACATGTAATTCAAAGTATATTTTTCTTATATTGTTATCATCGACAGTGATGAAGACTAAATTGTGCACTAACACTGTGCTAATAGTGATGGAGTATTTTCTTCAATTATTATTATTATTATTATTATTATTATTATTATTATTATTATTATTATTATTATTATTATTATTATTATTATTATTATTATTATTATTACTGTTATTTAGAATATTTGGTACTGTGCTGACTTGACATGACCGACTTTATCAATCGAGAAGTATCTTAGCAGCTTGACCTTGTTCTTGCCTTCGCAACCCAGCCTTGGCTCCCAGCCTCGACAATTCGACTATGTTTCGACTCTGGTATTCCAGCTTTGGCTCCCAACGCTGACGACTCAAGCATAAAGACAAAGACTAATGTAATAGGCGCTTAAGGCCCAACTATTTGAATTATTAGGCTTTAGGGTCAAATGGGCCTAAATACCTTAGATTTACTCTTATATGCATATAAATAGAAGTTTGGTTATTAGATTAGGGAGGCTCTTTCATTTTCTTAGCTCACCATGTATTATGTAAACTCTCAATCATAGTGAAAAACTTCCAAAATCCACCTGTGGGCGTAGATCTCACGATCGAACCAAGTAAATCTTCGCGTCGTTTATTGTTTTAGTTTAGGTGTTGATAAATGTCTTATGACACTGTCTGTGGGAAAAAATTATATATATATATATATATATATATATATATATATATATATATGGAGAGGTTCAAGAAAGAACCACTAAATAAAAGAAGACCGGAGAACCATTTACAGCCATTCAATCATCAAGATCTACGGTGGATGCATCATCTTGTTGGATGAATGCAGATCCTGGGTTCGAATCCTGGAGGAAACAATTTTTTTTTATTTTTTTGAGTGCATTAATTTTAACAGCGAATGCATTAATTTTTACCGTGGATGCATTAGATTTGATGGTTCTCACGTTCTCATAAATAATGTAGTTCTCTCTAGAAGTGTGGATAGTGATACTGATAATAAATAAATATAAATATATGTGGATCGCCCAATTTGAGCTTCATGATTCCAGCTCAAACGATAAAAACAAAATTCATTTCTCTCTACAACGTACGAGATCTCAAATGCTAGGTTTAGCTCACGACAAGAATAAAATAAAAATAAATAAATCAGTTAAACGATAAATCTGTGAGGATAAAAAATTAAATTAAAGAAGATCGGTATCATCATACATTTTGTTTCACATATTGATGAACATTTGTTTCTTTTTTGCTTCCACATACTGTTTTGAAGTTACACATTTTATTGCGCATATAAAGTTTGTTTGTACTCTTAGTTCAAAAATAAAATCAATATAAACTCAATTAAGTGCAAAGTGAATAACTAAATATACAATTAACAAGTCATGAAAAAAGTAGTAGAAAATACAATAATTATTAATTGGATATGTTGTTTTAGAGAGAGAAAGTACATACTCGCTGTTGTATTTGTGGTGCATGAACAGCAGCAACCGTTGCCGTTGTTCCTCCCTTTCTTGCCGATCTGTCAATCACCACCCCTACTCGTGTACTGTCGAATTTGGTGACAGTTTCAAAAGATGAAGTGATATATTTATATTGATTTATTTCTTGGGTATTGATTTATATACATTTATCCATCAGATTCTTGGCCAGTAGATAAATGGTTGGACTCATTTGGCGGGAATTTGGTTGCACTTAGCTTTTATAGATTTGGGTAACACAACAAACAAAGAGAAGCCATGAAAAGCGCATTTATCTACATGACCAAGACGAGCTTCTAAAGTTTTTCATAATCTCTGTTGAGCGCTACACAGAACAATCAGAGATTGCCAAGATCTTCACAGTCTCAATTCCAAAATAAAGGCAACAACATATCACATTCATCATCAATCAGCCAAAAGAAATTTGGGTGGTGACAAGAGTGCAACTCCCCCTCTCTCAGAGCTGCTGTATTTTCTATATATCCCCTTCAGTTTCTGATCTCCGGCCAAAGCATGCAGCACGACCAGCTTCTTAACACAAACCCTAATCACACCAACCACAGATCATAAAAACATCCATTTTCTTCAACTAGTAGCATAGTTCAAGATTCTTACATAAGCTCTTGTTCTGAGAAACCTGAGTGCATTTGGAGTGTCTCGTTCCACGCTGGAGCTTTGTGCAGCGCGCATCTTGCTGCATAGACTGCCGAGGCAGCAATCATGGATGGACAATGCACAAGAATCTCGTAGTCCATCATCCCTAGCTCAGCAAGAAAGTACACCATATTCTCCACCTACAACACAAACACATGATCATCATCACACTTCGGTTTAGTATTTCTTGGAAATTTGTGAGGGGGATGCATTTACTTACATCAGGACCAGTCATTGATGCCTTGATGAAGCGAGCAAGGAACACGTAAGGCGTTGGGACAGTCAAGTTCCACTCGAGTTGGCCTAGGATTCTTTTCTCCATCAACAAGACTTGCTCATTAGTGAAGCTTCTATCCGAGATGCACACCAAGTCATTGACCTAAAACAAAAACAAGAAATGTTGTCAAACGAATCTCAAAAACCACCACGTTTGTTCGATCCAAATGGACTCTTCTAGCAACCTCAGGTGCCCATATCTCCTCATATTTGGAGGCTATGAGCATTGCACCCATGCCTACCAACTGCAGCTCCCTTCTTGAAATAGTCTTGGATGCTAGAAATCTATCAATGATGTTGATAGTGAGGTAAAGGGTTTCGAGAGAGAGCTCAAATTTGTAGTGAACTTGAATCAACCAATCAATCAGAATTGCTCTCATTCTCTCATTTAGCTCAGGCTGTGAATCCATATAGTCATGAGCCCTTCCCTCATTCTGCATCATGAAAAATAACATCACCAATAATAACATATAATCTAAGTAATCTCTCTTTAGCCCACACAACACACACACATATATAAATATATATATACCTCAACTGACTTATAGACATATAATCTAACTAATCACTATTTACCCACAAAACATATAGTATTATAAATACCTCAACTGACTTATAAAAGTTGTAAATCTCCTCAACATACTCAACAACAGCCAAGTCATTCCCCAAATCCTGAGCATCGATATCAACTATCGTTGCAGCCTGCAAAATAGCCCGCAAACCACACATGAGAATGGAGGGAAACTGCAATAGCCCTCCAATTAAAAATCACTACGGATCAACATATGTGACCTTGCTTCTAGCTGTGAGGGCTGAAGTAAGCGTAGGAAGCTTCTTCTTTGACTCGGTTTCCTTGCTAAGAAGCTTCTTCTCCTTCACTGTAACCTCATTTGAATCTGGGCTAATCTCAATGATCTCCTCTGGCTTAAGTTTGGTGCTAACAACTCTCTTTTGCGCTGGCCTACGCGCCACGACCCTCTTTTGGGGCACAGCTGCATTGGCATAAGCCTCGTTTGCATTAGCCTCCAATGAATTCTGCAAGATTCAGACAACATGGATAAGATGGATTAATGGAAGTAAAATCAAAACCAGAGAAGAAATTGGCTTCAAGAAATGAACCATGTTGGTTTGAGCTTGTGCAGCCTGTGCATTAGCGAGTAATCGAGCACCAAGACTCCTAAAACACACACACATATATGATCAAGGGCTGTCCAAAGTTTTCATCTTTTGCTGATTTTTTGTGAGAAATAGGACAAAAGGGTGTTTGAGGATTGATGATATACCTCGTAATAGGTCGAGAAATCCGAGGAATCTGCTTGCCTTCAACAACCCCATTAGCAGGGATGAGATTCCCAATGTCGCCTAGTACCCGGCGGCTCTTCCTCTCCGCTGCCACTCTGTTCTGTTTATTCGCCGCTGCGGCCACCGCCTCTTCTGTGAAATTTACGGAAGCATGTTATAGATTTCATCGGAAAGGAAAAGAGAACAATCCAATAAATGGAGAAGTAAAAAAAGTCATCTTGACTATCAACACATTGATCAAATCCCGAAAAAAGGGACTTTTGTTTCAAGGATCAAAAGGGTAAAATCAAGAATCAAGAGAAAGGAATTCATGATCTGGGCTTTATAATTATTTCCCATCTTTAACAAGAAACAGTGAAAGATCATACAAATAAAAAGAAAAGAAAAGAAAAGAAAAAATTATGACGATCAAAAATCATTTTTTTTAATTACCAGCGTTACGTTGTTCAACCACTTGCTTTGAAGCCATGATCAAAATCTTGGTAAAAAAAAATCTAAAACCGTCGTCTTCTGCAACTTGCCTTCTTCTTTCACTCTCTCTCTCTATAGGAAAGCAAGGGAAAATAGAGAAGAGAGGAACAGAGCAAATGGGGTTTTAAAGCAACAGAGCGTGGCGATTTCTTTCTTTCATAATCTTCAACGGTCTTATTGTTTTTGAATTTCCCAACCGTTGGATGGAACGCATCGAACGGTTTAGATCATTTTTAGTATTTTTACAGTATTAAGCCTAATACCACGTAGTTTTAGCTGTTTATAGTGGTAAAGATTAGGATTAATGGTCAGTAAAACCACGAACTTTGGGAATATTTGGTTTTAATCTCTAACAAAATATTCTGCCTGTAAAATCAATTTTTTTTTGGCATATTCTGCTTTAACATAAGATTATGTCCGTAAATAACGAGATTTTAATTGTTTCTGATTTTAACTACGTGAATAATAGCCGGTCATATACATGGCATTTTAATCTTTTTTTTAGGCAGACATGGCATTTTAATCTTACGTGGCTTATAACTAGTTGATTTGATTAATAAATATTAAATAATGTTGTTTCATATTTAAAAAAAAAATGAATAAATTAAATCTATCCTAATTATAATCACGTAGAAGATACCTAACTACGTATGTGATTGTATATTGTTCCTATACTTAAAATCAGAAACTACTAAAAATTTGGGGTTTCACAGACATAATCTTTTGTTAGAGATTAAAATCAAAATATGTTCAAAATTCGTGATTTTACATATAATTTTTTTTGTTATAGTTTAAAATCAGAATATGATACGTGATTTTACAAATCATTAATCCTAAAATTTCTTAGGGTTTGAGGTCATGTTGTCGTGATAATAATATCAATAACAAATTATACAATTTGAAACAAACGTAGTATCATCATGAATGATTTAATAATATTAATCCAAGGCTTAAAGATGCATATTTTTTATTCTTCTTTTATTTCGTATCGTTTCAGAGAGTATTTTTATTAAAATAGAATGAATAACTATTGGTGTGATTTCATTGAAGAATAACTTAAAAGAATCGAGATATGCGATCTTTTTAGCCTATATTGATAGATTTTTTAGTGATATGGACCCCAAATTAATTGTATTTTGTAGGGGTTTCAATTTATAATTATGTCTTTTAGCATGATAGTGATAAAATTAGATTTAATGACAAAATGGTCGATCTATGACACCGATCTCATCCATGACACCAATTCACACAGGAGCGTGTAAATAGCTATTCTACGAACAACCTATGCTAGCTCAATATTAATCTTCTTCGCCTACCATTTTTTTATTTGATTTTCGATTCCTATTGTAAGTGTATAAATAAAAATTATCCGATCTTTTATTAATAAGACTTGGTAGTTTAGTGGTATGCTTCTTCCCCTACCATCTCTAAGATCGTTGGTTCGATTCTTAGGAGCAATAATATTTTTTTAGCATTATGATATCTGTTGAAACATTTGTAATACTCCGGATTTTCGATCCTAGTTTTCACATGATCCTATTGATATTGCTAGGATATGATAGATCCCTAATTCCCGATTAAAAAGAATAATTATCCTAGCGATGATTTAATAAGTCTTGATGCCTAGGTTTTCTCTTAAGAAAGACGATTTAATAAGTCTTGATGCCTAGAGTCTTGATGCCTAGGTTTTCTCTTAAGAAAGACGATAAATAAGAAGATGATTATTTTATATTTCCGTGTGATGTTGATTTAAATCATTATGTATATACATGCATACATTTTATTTCAAGGTATGAAAAGCAAAGTGCATATTTAGTTTAATACGTGTTTGTTTTTAAAACGGGTTTGAGCGAGAACGGGCTCATAGAAAGGGCCGAAGGGTGGGCCGATTTTTGGACAAGCCTTGAGCCTATTTTAGGCCCCATTATTTAGTTAAATATCAGCCCAATTTTCAAGCCCAAGCCCACATGTGATCAACCACCCTTATTTTACTATTTTTGCCAACATAATGATTAAAAGTGCATGGGAACTAGTAGAATGTGACCTCCAATGCATCCATGCATTGGTGGAAGCCACCCCCCTCTACCCTACCCTAAATTTCGTGCCCCACCCCTTCCTAAAGCCAAGAGTTGGCTGATAACTCTTCCCACTCACTCAATTTCACTCCAAGAAAAATACCAAGGCAAGAAAAGCTCTCACTCTCTCCACCTCTCTTCATTTTCGTCCCTCCTCTTTTCCCCCACTCTCACAACTTTTCTCCCACCATTATCACACTCCATAGAAGCCCTTGAAGCCCCAAGAGAAGTATCAAAGCAAGGGAGAGCGTGGAAAAACTAGGGCGTAAAGTTAGAGTGAAGGTTGTGCTTCGAGGGTGAGTTTTTCCTTTGATTTTCTCAACTGAAAAAGCTTTATGGCTATGGATTTTTACACATATGTGTGATATATTATGTGAGGATATGTTTTATGATTTTGGATGTTCATTTTGGTAGAGTTTATTGGGTGAAAAACCGTGCATGAGGTAAGGCAGCGAATCTGCCATAAGCACACTGCTCCGGCAGTGTTTTGTAAGGCGATTCCAGCCATCCAAACGGTTCCCAAAAATTCCCAAATTAATTTTATATCGTTTTTAATATGTTTTCTATACTATGGTAAAATTTCAGAATATTTGGAGCTCGTATGTTGTATTTATGAATTTTTGAACATCACTGCCTGTCTGGAATGCATTTCTGGTAAACAATCTTTGGGAGGCCATAAGTCATGTTTCAATCGGTGAAAACCTTTGAAACTTGAATATGTCACTCTAGACTCCCGTATCTTTCTTTTGGTATCGGCCTCACCATTTTGGAGTAAGGAAAGCAACCGGTATAAATTCTTGAAATCTAGTTCTTATTCTTTGTACCATCCAGTAGGTTTTACAAACCTACGACTTTGAGGTGGCAAAGGCCAACCTAAATCTTTGATTCTCAAGCCCATTTTTCTACTGAATATTCATTGACATGTTAGGAACTTATTTGTTCATTTGTAGAATTTTTGGTGAAGCATAAAGTGGTTTTTCTGATTTAAACTTTGAATCTGCCGAACTTGAACTCTTTTGTGCACTGAACTTTGGATGTTAATATCTCCTAAACCATGAATCTTCTTGGGGTAAATTCAACTGGAGAGTGTTATACTCTCTCCCTAGTTTTCGGATTGACCCTTGGAGTTCCCAGTGGCCTTTTGTAATGGGAGATATGAATTTTTAAAGAAGGCCCATTGACTTGGTTCTAATCTGGAAATCTGAAATTTCCAGATTTTTGCTTGTTAAGTACCCATCTTTGAGTGGGCATATATTGCTCGTTTGAACTCCGTTTCATTCGATTCAAATTGGAGAATGATCCTTGAAATGCCTAGTTTCCATAATATCCTTTGGAGCCTTGTTTAGAGATCCGAGGCAGATTTGGTGTCTGTTGCAAAACAACCCCTTAAGAGCTCAAGTTGTTGGATTATTTTCTAAGTTTGAAAGTTGGTTTTAAAGGATGTTTCATGAAACATTATGTATATGTGCATGACGAGTTTGGGATATATTTTGTGCAAAGTTTTCATGAAAATGAGTGAGTTAACCTAGATAAGGCATCAAGATAAGCTAATGTATGTAAAATGCATAATCCCTAGTTCGATTTTGCGTTGTAAGTCCGGGAATAGGTTGACCTAGAGACCTTAAGTAGACAACGGTTTTCGTTATCCATGATATGTGCTAAGTGTTGAGAACTCGTCTTGTAGGAATTGGTCCGCAGGACGGTGTCACGTCTTAAGATCATCTCTATCTTCCGCACCGAAGACCAGGTGGGCTTATTTTTCAAATGTATGCTTGAGTTATTAAGCTCTAAATATTTCATGAAATGAAAATTGTTTATCCAATAAATATTTTTGTGCGCTCTATTATGTTTAAGGCTCGCAATTCATGGATCGATCGAGGTTCTCTTATGGCCTAACACGTTATTTGAGAATTGTGTACACTTGTTAGTTGTTTCGGTGGGTTGATCTCCATCGGGCACTAATTCATGCGAGAGGCGTTATAAGGGTGCTCGGCTGGATGTGTTCCGGAGCATGTATCATGTAAGGCCTGCCTGGTTAGCGTCCCGAGGTCAATTCAACTTGTCTGAGTTACATCCTCAGGGCAAGTATCATGGGAATGAGGGATCCGTCGGTGGCTAAAAGGTCCGGGATCACAGCGGGTAACAGAACAGAGTGTGACAACAGCGCGCTAATAAAATGAAATGTTTTAACATGCTTAGAAGTTCTTTACTTTAAAACCTTCTAAGTTATGTCATGAATAATTGGATAAACTGCTCTTACGAATTGTGAAATGTTTTAAAAGTTGCAGCCCACTAAGCACATTAGTACTTAGCCCAAATATTTTTAAATATTTTTCAGGTTGATGGCTGGTGTTGACGGGGAGAGCTGAGGCTAGGGTTCAACTCCGTGTTTTGACTTCCGCTGTAGTACTAGCCTTTATCAGTCTTTCGTTCTCTTGACTTAAGACCTTTATGTTATGACTCTAAACGATATCTTATGTTGAGCCTAGACTTTTGACTCTCAAGTATTTTGATTAAGGAATGTTGGTTATCTGAAGCATGAAACTAAACTTGTGATCCAGACGTTTGTCATGTTTGTTGATTGATTTGTATCAATTGGATACTTGTCTTTCTTCATCTAAAGGGGTGATGCCCAATTGTTATCCCTTCAATTCGAATTTCACAAGGTTTGTCCCTTGTTCATTTTAATGATTAGTCGTACCCCAGATTATAGTTATTATTTCAAGAATTGGGGTGTGACAACATTAATCTTCTTCATATCAATTATTACTCTTTTATACGATAATAATTATTTGATTAGTTTTTTTGTTAGTATTATGATATCTATTTTGAAACATTAATTTTCTTTATTTTAATGATTACTCTTTTTTACGTCAACAACTACTTAACCAAATAAATTAAAGAAAGCGCTTTTGAAATAGTCATTTTGAAGAATGAAATACAATATTTGGCCACTAATTGAAAAAACACAAAATTTGGTCATTTATTACGTGTTAAGACTGTTTTGCCCTTAATTGGGACAGACTGGATTCGGGTCGGATTCGGGTTTGCGCGTGAGTTAGGTTGGCAAAAAAAAATAAAAAAAATCTAAGTATATTGCACTAATGGCACTAATATTGCCATAAGTACCATTCATGCAACACTACATAAGAGAGTATATGACACTAATATGGCCATAAGTACCATGTAACACCCTAAATGGAGAATCTAAACCCTAAATGATAATTTAAACCTTAAGCACACATGTATATGACACTAATGACACTAATATGGCCATAAGTACCATTCGTGCAGCACTGAGTATATGGCACTAATAGTGTCATGTGTGTCTAACCCGCGCGCAAACCCGAATCCGATCCGAATCTGGTCCGCCCTAATTAAGGGCAAAGCAGTAATAAAACATAAAAAAATGGCTAGATTTTGTGTTTTTGCAATTAGTGGCCAAATATTGTGTTTCTTTCTTCAAAATGGCCATGCGCATATATTATTTCTAAATTAAAAGTACAAATTCTGTGTTACAACGGGGTACACGATCGAGAGAACTTTTACAACTCAAACTAAAACAATCGAAGCTAGAAAACTGAACTAAGAAAATGAACAAATTAGAAGTAACAAGGAAACTAGAATGAAATTACAATGGAAATAAAACACACGCGAGAAAGCGTTGAGTCGAGATGGAACTCTTCCCGCAAGAAGATTATCGCCCCGGTAGTGCTCACGGTGTTGGCGAATCTTCCCCAAAGGTAAAACGACGACGTCTCGTTGGATGTAGCACCACAATCCGGCGAGCTTCGGCGAACGTAATGGGATCGAGAACTGAGCACAAGAATGATTTTAGAGAGTAGTGGAGTATGCAGATTTTTCTGTAAAGCAACAATGCTATGGGCGGGCTGAACGGATGGGCTTTAGTTGGGCTGAACGTCTTCGTCCGTCCGATCGATCGTCGGCGGCGCGCGTGTGTGTGTGCGCGCGAGGCCAAGGCCTTCATCCAAGCCCATAAGTTATTAGCTCCATGAGCATTGCTATTCTTATACAAGAGTATTATTCCCTTGTTTTCCAATGTGGGACAATAGCACTTCACAAGTGTTATTTCCCTTCTCAACATCCAAACTTTGATATACAATATCTCACTCACCGGAAATCGGTTTGGAGACTTCAAGTATACCACGTTCATCTACTCGAGACGTAGATTAACATCCAATAATTATTTCAATTAAATAATAAATATTTAATTAAATAATTAATTTCTGAAATGGTCTAAAAACCATATTTCCAACATTCTCGTGAGTAAAAATAACAATTATCGTAAAAAAAATTATCTTTTGATAAATATTATTTTTCTTCATATCGATTATTACTTTTTTTTTATCATAATAATAATTATTTTAAATTATTTGTGTTGTTCGATTTGTAACTGTCATATTGAATTAGACTACGTGAATCGAAGGTTGAGTGGTGATTGCTTGTATGAACCATTTATTGCTTTTTAAATTGTGGACATGGGAAATTGTGTTGAGATTTGAATTCAATATCCAATTAATATAAAGTTCTATTGGTAATTTTGGATATGATACCTTATAAGCTGTATCTACATCCATACAAATTAAATAATCTAATTATCACTTGTCGGTTTTAATCTGAATTCGATATCCAATTAATATAAAGTTCTATTGGTAATTTTGGATATGATACCTTATAAGCTGTATCTACATCCATATATACAAATTAAATAATTTAATTATCACTTGTCGGTTGTTATTAAAAGAAGGGTTAATGATTAAATTTTTTAAAAATGTAAGTAGAAAATAAGAAAAAAAATGTTCCAATAAAAATAATTTTAATTTATCCATGTAAAGGGAAAATAAGGTTATTGTAGTAGTAATTTTCATTTTCATTGAATAAATTGTAAACAACATCTCATTCTCCTCCCTCACATCTGCCCGACAACACAACATCGAGAAAGGTTTTCGAGGCGAAGAAGAAAGCATTAGAAGTTCCTCTATGAATATAGTTGTGAATCTATTATAAAAATTCATTTTACAATGAAGTACGCGATCTACTTAATATAATTCCTCTTATGAAGTAGATTCAACAAGAAAAAAATCTCTTATAATCCTATCGTTTATGTTAGCAACAACTAGATTATACTAAAGTTAATATATGTATCACGAACATATAAAACCTATCAACTAGTTCTAGACTCACGAGTCTCCCTTTCAAGATAAGTTAAGCTAGATGTCGAAGTGTATGTTGGAACAATACAGATTGATAGTTCTGCTCTTCATTACTTGTATATCTTCTTGTATGAACTGGTATAGAATGAGTGGCCTTCTGACGAGCCCATTTTTCGTGCTTTTTTTGTGTGTCGTTTAGGTCTAAATCGACTATTCTTCTTGTTTGTTTTGTGTCTTTTGTGTTTGGGAGGACACATTTTAGGCATAAGGACAGGTGGACAGGATCTTGGGCAAAGCAGATTGCATTCCGCAAAAGGGGCAAAGATTTGAGATCATTCATAGGCACAATAGTTGTACTCCTGTGCCCAGACCAAGTACCATGCCAGATCCAGTTGCGTTCAAAGGCACAACAGCGAGACAGGAGTAAAATCTGGCATTCCAGGGCAAAGCGGAAAAAACTGGTGTTCAAGGGGCAAAGCCGCAAGTTGGAGGTCGAGCAAAAACTAAGCAGAAATATGATGCTGACTTTGGGGCACAATCTGGCGTACAAGGGCACAGCGCGCACCCATCAACATAAGGAAAGAAGAAGGCGGATATCCATTTTCCATATATAGGAGGATCTGACCTGCTTTACTTGCCATAGTTATGGGATGCATATCTAATTGTGCTAAGCATTTATGGAAAGAAATCTTAGCAACTTGGTTGCGCCCTAGCCGCCGTGCCTAGAAACCCTAGCTGTTCCGCCCAGAAGCCCTAATCTACATGGACGTGGCCCAAAGGCCCACTGAATTCTCTATATAAGGATGTACACCCCTACGCCCAGAACACGAATTTTCAAGAGCTGCAACTTTAAATCATCTTTATCATTTTGTTCACTTTACTTTATCACTATGTAGCCATTAGAGCAGTTTTGGTAGCCATGGCTTCGGCCATGGCTTAGTTTAGTTTGTTATTTTTGTCTTGTTTTTATTTGCTCTGCCCAAGGTTGGTTTTGGGCAGAGATGCTTTTTGTATTGAGCTTCAATGATAAATCCAAGTATGTTATTTTATGTTATTTCCTTTGCCTTTATTTACTTTATTATGCCTAGTTAATTTTTCCTTCCTGGTTTGGGCATATCGAGTTAAGTTATGAGCATGAGAAATTGTGAGGTTGTATCTGGGCAAAGCAGTTGTGCATGTGTGTTCCCGAAGCATTTGGCCCGATACCAATACTACTTGGGCAAACCCAGCACTTTATTTCGGCCGGCACTTTTCTGGGCACGGTCAAGTTACAAGCAGAATGTAGGCTCAAGTTAGGAGAAATTCGGCTCCACGCAGTGCGGCAAATGTGGGAGGTGGTAGTATGCCTCTGGCATGCCAGTTGGTCACAAGGCATTGTAGTCGCCTCTGACAGGGTCAGGCCAGCTGACTCTAAAAGCGTGTTTGGCTAAATTAATTTTAAAGAGCTTATAAGCTCAAATAATTTATAGTAATATTTTTTCTTAAGAGTTTATAAAATAACAAATTATAATTGAATAATATTTGTAAAATGATTGTTGTACATAATATTATGAAAAAATAAATTGGAATAATGGAACTTGTATTTTGGATAACTTATAAGCTCTTGGAGCTTATTTGTAAGGTTTATAAACTGTTTAGCAGCTTATTTTGTCAAACACTTTGAAGAAGCATATAAGCTCCTAAGAGCATCTCCAGATGGATGTGCTATAAAGGGGCTCTATAAGGTGGTCCCCACCTTAGCACCTCCCATCTCCAGTGCAAAAGTTCTATAGGAGGTTCTTAAATTCCCATTTACATTTAATCTCATTTCTACACTTCTATTTTAAAATTCTATTTTTAATATTACATTAATTAAAATAAAATATAGGAACTTTAAATTAAAAATATTACAATAATTAAAAATTAGGTAAAAAATTAAAAAAAATTAGAATTTTAAAATTTAAAAAATAAAAAATTAAAATAAAGAACAAAAAAAAAAATCCTACTTTTAACCCCCACCACTCCCCCCGCCCATTTTCTCCCCAACTTTCTTCCCATTTTCCTCTTTCTTCCCCTCTTTTCTTCTCCCACCCACCGCCTGCAACTCCTATTCTTTGAGGGAAGAAAAAGATTTTCAATTCTTTTGTTTTTTAAATTCGCGCGTCCCACAGACGCACACTCCATTTTCGCCCAAACACCCAGTTCTCCCCACAACACTGAGTACGCACCGCCGCGGCTCTCCAGCCCGCGGTGCGTCTCCAAAATCGGCCCGTGCCGGCTCTCCAGATCACGCGCTGGAGATGCTCTAAAAACTTATAAACTGTTTTAAATAGCTTATAAACTCAGTCAAATACCCTCTAATACTATACATAATACATAACTTGATGATTTAGTATATGAATGCCATCTATTCCTAATACACCCTATAAACTAGGAAAAGTAAAATCACTTTTAAACACTTGAAGAACATTTGCTAATGCACTTTTAAACATGTTTTATCATATAAGAATACGTCAAAATTTTATTGATAAATTAATGTATATTTTTTTTAAATAGTGAGTAATATGAATGATCAGCTAGTGACTTAATTTCATACAAATGTTATGTAATTATATTTAATAAAAAAATAATTCTTTTCATTATAGGGTCATTGGCAATAAAATACACCAATTTCGCTCGAATTTTGGTTGTGCACACTAATTTAAACTTTCGTACGAAAATACACGAACTAAACAATTGTAGCTTTATAATGATTGAAATTTTTGTCCAAATTAAAGTCAATGTGACAACTAGGTGACATAAATTACTTGAATTGATTTCGATGAGACACTGCTCCAATTAAAACGAGTATTATTTTTTGCGAAAATCTCAATCGTGATCGATAATAATTGTTAAATTCATATATTTTTATACCAATTGGCATGCAAAACAAAAAATCAACCAAAATTAGTGTGTTTTAACCTCAATACCTTTTTATTACACGTTCAAATGCCTAAAATGAATCATGTGGTGCAGTTTATGTTCACTTTCTATTTTCACTAGGTCGCAAGTGCACAATGTAATTGTATTAATGGTGAGTAAGGTCGTACCCCATGAGGATTAGTGATTTAAATTTATAATTACTACTGATTAATTTGTTGTACTAAATGTATCTAGATTAATCATTATAATTTATAAATAGTGATTGTTCAACTGCTGAAATGGAAATTTTATTGAAAAAAAAGAAGTTTGAAAAAACCTTGAGAGCACAGGCACAAACAATGAGTAATTGTTCAACTAATAACTACTTAGATAGTTGTTTAATTGACAACTACCTAGACAATAAACTTCAATAAAATCAAATAAAAGCAAAGGTGAAATTGGAAATTAAAGAAGTGAAAACTATTTTAAAGACTAGACATCAATGAACAATAATTGGACTTTAATCTAAATTAACTAACTTTTGAATGAACTTAGCCATCTAGGGTGATCTTGAAACTAGCCTTAACCATCTCCCGAATGACTAAAACAATATATTACAGTCATTATTGTCGTCCCCGACCAATTGCTAACTTATAACTCGAAAAAGCACCAAACAACCTCACCCAAACTCTCAACCTCTCAATTTATTGAGATGACGTGCCTTGAGCTCCTATTGTAGTGAATAATCTTCACTCCCAAGTTCAAATCAACACAATAAAAATGCTCAAATGATGACCAACCACTCAAATTTGAGTGATTGACTTTCAAACAAGAGTTATATTAAAATAAACTCCAATCCATTACAAACTCATCAAGTCTAATCCCTAGAACAAATGAATTTAGCCAATCATTCTCATGACAAACAAAAGAGTCAATACATGAAAATGGTCACTTTGCTATTGTAAAAATAAAAATTGTTCACTCACATAAAAAAACTTAAAAATTGATCATTTTTTGTGCAAAAATACAAATTTACCCCTAAC
Organism: Salvia miltiorrhiza; assembly: GCF_028751815.1. NCBI lineage: Eukaryota > Viridiplantae > Streptophyta > Magnoliopsida > Lamiales > Lamiaceae > Salvia > Salvia miltiorrhiza. The sequence goes on along the minus strand of NC_080392.1, from coordinate 16,888,196 downwards.
ATAAAAAACTGAAAAATGACCTCTCTCTCTCCACCGTCTTCTTCTCGGCCTGATCACGACTTCTCAACTCATTATCGCTCTCACGAAGAGCTGACAACATTATAGTCCTAAAATTCTCAAGAGAGATATCAAACACATCATGCAAATTCAAGTCGAGCCATCCAATGTGAAGCCCTATTGACATAGATTGGGCGATCACGACTACATAAAACAGAATCAAGTTCTAAGCAACTCATATCATACCACACACCACTGTTCCAATTGTAAACCTTGATTTGGAGATTTTGAGAGGAAATTGATGGTGAGAGTTGATTTCGCGAAAGTTTTGAAGCTTGTAAATATTTTGAATTAATTTGTATTTTAATTTCATGAATTTTATAGTGTATAAAGATTGGGGAAATGAGTAGATTTGTGCGTTTGTGTAAATTTGTAGATTTTGTTGTCATTTTTTATGTTTTTGTAGATTTGTAAGTTTTTGTTTTTTTCTTTTGTAATTTTTTGGCAAGGAAATATCAAATTATGAAGCCACGGATATTGATGTAAGTTTGAGTTGTGAATTCGAGTTTTAAAGCTTGAATTCACAACAAAGTTTGAATTCACAATAAACATTATTTTTATTTATGAATTCAAGCTTTAAAACTCGAATTCACAACCAACACTAGCTATTCAGTTGTGAATTCAAGTTTTAAAATTTGAATTCACGTAGTGTTGGTTGTGAATTCGAATTTTAAACCTTGAATTCACAATCAACACTATTTCTAGTTGAGAATTCAAGTTTTAAAACTCAAATTCACGATTAACACTATTTATAGTTGTGAATTCTAGCTTTAAAACTCGAATTCACGACTAGCACTATTTCTAGTTGTGAACTCAAACTTTTAAACTAGAATTCACAGCTAAATAGCTAGTGTTGGCTGTGAATTCGAGTTTTAAAGTTTGGATTCATAACTAAAATAAGTGCTAGTTGTGAATTCGAGTTTTTAAGGTTAGAATTCACAACTAAAAATAGTCTTGGCTGTGAATTCGAGTTCAAATGGTAAGTATGGATAATTCATAAAAAACCCAAATTCACAACTAAAAAGTTAGTGGATAATTTTTTAGTTTTTTATGTAAAGGGTAAAATGGTAAGTGTGACCAATTTTTAAGTTTATATATATATATATATATATATATATATATATAGGGGAGGGCTAAAATAAAAACACTTCTTAAAATATAAAATATAAACAATTTTCAGCCCTTAGATCATCAAAATCTACGGTTGATTCGTAACTCTTTTGGATGAATTCGTGGTCCTGGGTTCGAATCCCAAAGGTAGCAAAAATTTATTTTTCACAATTCGTAACCATGTTGGATAAAATTCGTACATTAAAAAACGTTTATATTTATATTTTAAGAAGTGTTTTCACTGTAGCCCTCCCCTATATATATATATATATATATATATATATATATATATATATATTATCTTAGTGGATAATTTTTATTTTTACTATTACAAAGTGGCCATTTTCAAATTAAGTCCACTTAAAATAAAATACCTAAATAATTAATTAGAGATATGATGAGGAGTAATATATGCGGAACAGAGGAATGTCTCTACTAGTGGAATCACGGGGAGCAGCGAGATAGCTTTTGTCAGAGGAATCATCCTCACCAGAGGAATCATCCTCACCAGAGGAATCACACTCGCCAGAGGAATCACACTTGCCAGAGGAATCGTTCTCGCCAGAGGAATCACACTCGCCAGAGGAATCACATTCCCCAGAAGAATCGCCTTTGTCAGAGGGGCCGCTCTCGCCAGAGGAATGGTTTTCACCAGCGGGATCACCAAGACGCAGGGAAATCTCCCGCGTAAAGGCGATTTTACTATCATACCCTCGACCACGCAAGGCGCATGCTCGGACGCTGATTTTACTATTTTGCCCTCCTATGTAATCTACAAATAAGCCATGAGCTCGTGCTTTGTAACCTACGTTATCTCTAATTCTCAATACAGCAACAGTTTTCTCTTGTGTTCTAGCATTCCAATTACGTCTTTGTTCTTCTCCGATCGATCAAACTAGGTATAATCCGCGTCGTTTACTGTTGTCTAGTTTAGGTGTTGATTCCTTGTTTCACCAACTGGCGCTGTCTGTGGGAAAGTAACTGAGCTAGGATGTGAGTCTCCGTTCGCCGGCGCATGCAGATCCGAAATTATGTTCAGATTTACGTGCGCAGGCACTGATCGGGCCGATAATTCGGTCACCCAAATGAATTCGAGTCGATTATCACGTTTTTCGGGTTGATTTGTGATGCAGAACATCATCAAGGACGTTTCCGATTCGAGGACGAATCGTTTCAAGGATGGAGAGAATGATGAAGATAGAATCATATCATATATTATATCTTTAATTATTGATTTGTCTTGTTGGTCAAGTTAGTTTGTTTCCTTTTAGATGTTTAGGGTTTTATTATAAATAGGAGTTTTATTTATGTTTTAGGAGAGTCCAATTGAGAGTTAAAATGTAGAGGGTGGGATTGTTCCCTTCTCGCGGTGTTCTTCCGGTATTCATGAGTGAATCAACGGATTAACCCTTATTGTACGTATTCCGGTATACAATGGTTATCAACGGAGTTCGTATATTTATCAATATCAAATATATTTCACGCTTCTACCTGCATCAATTTGCCTTTAAGCTTCTGCGATCTGTGTTTATTTATGATTTTCGGGTGCATGGGGAAAGGTGGTGAAAGTCGTAAATCGTGAATTGGGAGGATTTGTGTTTATTTACCGATTGATCGGTTTAATTGTATGCGAACGAAGGGTTTCTTCGTAGAACTGGGGTTTTCCTTACAGATCTGATGTTTATACCGGTGGATGGTGGGATAGTACTCTGTTTTTGGTTGTGTTGAGTTTTTGCTGTTGATTTACGGGTTTTGCACCGATGATATGTTGATTAATACCTTATTTCACCAACTCCGCGCAGAGGGTTACTATTCAATCGTAAGCCGCGAAAGTTGGATGCATCCCCCGGATGATCCAAACTCCGCGCAGAGGGTTACCATTCAATCGTAAGCCGCGAAAGTCGGATGCATCCCCCGGATGATCCAAACTCCGCGCAGAGGGTTACTATTCAATCGTAAGCCGCGAAAGTCGGATGCATGCCCCGGATGATCCAAACTCCGCGCAGAGGGTTACTATTCAATCGTAAGCCGCGAAAGTCGGATGCATCCCCCGGATGATCCAAACTCCGCCCAGAGGGTTACTATTCAATCGTAAGCCGCAAAAGTCGGATGCATCCCCCGGATGATCCAAACTCCGCGCAGAGGGTTACGATTCAATCGTAAGCCGCAAAAGTCGGATGCATCCCCCGGATGATCCAAACTCCGCGCAGAGGGTTACCATTCAATCGTAAGCCGCGAAAGTCGGATGCATCCCCCGGATGATCCAAACTCCGCGCAGAGGGTTACTATTCAATCGTAAGCCGCGAAAGTCGGATGCATCCCCCGGATGATCTAAACTCCGCGCAGAGGGTTACCATTCAATCGTAAGCCGCGAAAGTCGGATGCATCCCCCGGATGATCCAAACTCCGCGCAGAGGGTTACTATTCAATCGTAAGCCGCGAAAGTCGGATGCATCTCCCGGATGATCCAAACTCTGCGCAGAGGGTTACTATTTAATCGTAAGCCGCAAAAGTTGGTTGCACCCCCCGGGTCTTCCATGCTCCGCGCAGAGGGTTACTATCTTATCGTAAGCTGCGAAAGTTGGTTGCGCCGTCCGGGCCCTCCATGCTCCGCGCAGAGTGTTCAAGCTTGGATGGGAAGCAGCAAAGGAATGCTTGGATGGGAAGCAGCAGCGAAATCCTCGCCAGAGGAGTCAGCGAAATCCTCGCCAGAGGAGTCAACGAAATCCTCGCCAGAGGATTCAGCAAAATCCTTGCCAGAGGAGTCAACGAAATCCCCAAAACAGGAGTCAGAGGAATCCTAGAGAGGAAGATCAGAAAAACGCTTGGAGCAAGCATCACGGGCCAAACCAAGGACGTTCCCAGCAGAAGAATCACAAAGACTTCAACAAGAACAGAGATCATACCCTACTTTACAAAAACATACATCATAGTTGGAGATCCGGGAAGGCAAGCTCAACATCAACAAGCAACAAAAATAACATAAAGCACGAAAGAAAGCAGGACCAACACAGAAATCTAAAGGCGAAACAAGCGGTGAAGAAATTTCATTTACAAATGCCAAAGAAGCGGACTATACATCAAAAGCCACAGATGGGTACTAAGTTTTTACAAAATCAAAAAGTTACAAAAATATCCATCAAGTCAAAAAGGGAGATTAGGGCCATCAGGGAGGAGGAACGGAGGAGTCTGGAGCAGTATCAGGGGGCTTGGAGGCAGCAGTAGCAGAGGGATCCGGGACAAGGGCAGAGATAGCAGAGGACTTGGGAGCGGTGGAAGCTCCACCAGAGGAACCACCTACTTCAAGCACCGGCAATGTCTCGGAGAATTGCACCGGGGGCAGACGTTGCTCCATGTTCAACAACTTTATTGCCTCAAAAATATACGCATCCTTGTTTTGGTACAAGGCATAAAGTTGTCCCACGGCGTCTGCTGAGGAGGCAGTGTCCTCGAAGGCGGAGGTCTTCAAGCCAGAGGGCAGCGGGGGCTCCATGCGGAACTGAGCAAGGCTGTGAGGGCCAGCACCAGATCCACTTCTCAGTTTTTCCACAAATTTGGCCAGAGTTGCGCAAAAGGAGGGCTGGTACTTCGGGGAGGAAAACGCCGAACCAGGATAAACCCCAAAGGCGAATTGGGGGATGGCTTTATTCAAGACCGGGTACCACCACGCGGGCTTTGCTGGGGCCTTAGCATCAATCCCCAATATCCTGTTGAGGTCCTCGTCCTTGATATGATCCATCAAGGCCCTCATGTTCAGAGTCGCGATCTGTTCCTCTGACGCTCCTACCATCTCCGCCGCTTTCGTGGATATCTCTCGTATAATGTGGGCGAAAATGGGTGCAAACCTCTCCAGGTAGTCGGGATGCTTCTGGAAAGCTGCCAGAGTGCCCTCCAACATGAAATCCAGGAACCGCTGGCCCTTGGGAGAGACAAAGAATTCTAGGCGTTGGTCCCTGGCCCCCAATGCATAACCCCGCACCTGGGCATCTTCACACGCCTTTTTCCACTGGCGGCAAGTGTCCTTATGCTCCCGCTGGTACGTCTCCCGGAATCGGGTAAGGTTGTCATAACCCTCCTTTTTAGCCCTGGCCAGCTCAGAGACCAGGGACGCCTTTTCCACTTCTAGCTCAGCGACGCGAGCCAGAGAAGCCGCAGCCTCCGCCTCAGCTTTGCTGAGACGCTCCACTACGCTGGCAACATCGTCGTCCCGCTTGGCCACCTCTTCCTGCTCCTTTTCTCTCTTCTTCTCCAATGCATCATAATTATGAATGCACTGGATGGCCGCCCAAAGTCGGGATTCCATCTGCAAAGAAATAAAATGGGTAATGTCAGAGCAAAGAAATAATTTTCGCCAGAGAAATGGGTTTCGCCAGACAAATCAAGAGGTTAGTAATTTAATCTTTAAATAAAAATACAAAGTGCAGTGTACCTGAAGAGCCAACTGGCCCAGATGGCTGGTCAGAACCTCTTGTTTCAATTTCCGTGCCACCTCCTTGTCCTTCGGGTGAACACGGGAAGATAGGGCTTCAACAAACTCCTGCCCCGATAGGCGTGCAATCGGACCAGGAACAGCCACCTCCGACTCCTCGGCGGGAGGGACTGAAACTTTGCCTTTGCCCTTTTGGGCAGCAGAGGAGAGAGCCCCCGCACCACCAGCAGACTTCCTTGCTGGACCCACAGTCTTGCTGGCCTTCTTCAGGCCCTCCTGTTTCTCTTTTTCGCCCAAGGAGATCAGGCTCCTCTTCCTCTTCTTCGTGAACTCGGGAGTGGCGATGTCTCGGGCTGAGTCGGGAGAGGGGACTTCATCAGTAATGTCCACAATAGGGACATCCTCTCCACCAGCACCGGATCCCTCACCGGCTCCGGAACGTCTGCGCCTGTGAGTAAAGCCGCCGACATCAACCTCCAGAGCTTTCGGGCTGAGCGAAAGCAAGACGTTCATATTCTTCCCCTTACCAGGGCGAAAGCCCTGAGGGGGGGCGGCCATTTCAGGGATATCTGACACCGGATGAGAGGTGTCCGTCTCGGGCCCAGCTAGTTGCTCTATAGGGCCTATACGGGAGTCAGAGCCTCCCGACCCACGTCCCCCGCTGCGAGTGAGAGAAGCAGCGGCAGCCAGATCAAGCCCGCACTTGGCCCTCCAAGCCATGTCTGCAAATAAAAAATTCTACGCTGTTAGAATCAGGGTAACAAAAGTCAATATATTTTCTAACACATATTTTTACCTATTGATGTCTTTAGATACAAGGGAAATAGACCATTAGCTGCCAAAGCCGAATTATTTTCGGCAAGGTACCTACAGTCTAAGGTCTGGGCGCTGTTCACGGCGTTAAGATGGGTTATGACCCCCAGGTCAAATGCGGAAGGGGCATCTGGAGAGGCTGGTTTATAGGTGGTCCACGGGCTATGCCATTCCAGCTCCAGAGCGCCATGATCGCGCCAGGAACCAACAAGGGTGCGCACATAACAGTAATGAAATAAAAAATCTTTGTCAAAAGAATTTAAGGAAGAAAGGAAGGTGGTGGGATATTTCTTAAGACCAGCAAAGCTATACAGAGGGCTGCCCTGCATGCGAAGAGACTGGGTCTGAAAGAATAATTTGGCGGTGTCCCCAACACCGTGGGCTCGGCATAGAATGTGGAAGGAATATAACCTTCGGATGGCGGAGGGGGTGACTTGATAAAAGGGAATGCGGTAATGGTTGCAGACTGCAACCAGGAGAGCATGGGGAGAAAGCCTTAGGCCAGCATCTATCTGGGCCTTCCAAATGGCCACTGTTTTATGATCACGAAGTTTTTCTGGGGGCGACGAGGCTTTGGAGAAGGGTATGAATTTTAGGTCTTCGGGACGACGACATTTGTCCCTCATCTTTTCCATCGCCGCGACACCAAGGCGAGATTCGGGAATAGGCTTAGGGGATTGGGGTGTTCTCTTAGTCCTCTTTGTAGGCTTGGAGGGACTTGGGGTAGCCTGAGAATCATGTGAGGCGGAGGGGGAAGGAAGGTTTACAAGATCCTGGGGCTGGGGGGAGGAAGACGAAGAACCTCGGGGAGAGGGAGAAGGCGACCGCGAGGGTTGGGGAACGGAAGTGGAAGCCATTGCCGGAATTTTTAAGCCTAGGGTTTCTAACACGCTCAATCAGAGCACCAACAATTACACAACTACGCTACAACTAATTACAGATACCAGGAAAGGGAGCACGCGATTTACCTAAAGTCAGGAGTTCTTTAAGGTCGACGGAAGGGACTCGAACGGTGGGGTCGCAGAAAAACCGCCGAAACAGTAAGAGGGAAATTACCGAAATTGAGAGAAAAAACGAGCAAGTGCGGAAACAGAAGGAAGAAGATGAAGGGATAAAAATTCAAAACTGACTAAGTAACGTACGCGGGTAGCTGTCATTATACGGGATGAATGACACGTGGCCCTAAAAAAGCAATCGACGGTCGAGGATTTCTACGGGGAGGCGAAAGGACGCGAAGGCTGAAAAAGTAACCTCGGGATACGGAAAAAACACTGTATCAAAGGCGGGCATTTAATGCTGATGACGTCATCCACGCGGGCGAATCCTCTGACTAGTTGCACCTGACTAGTTGCACCGTTCCAGAGCGAACTAGTCAGACCAGAGGGGGGAGTAGCAAAAATTCCAAAGAAACATTTCAGCACTTTGATTAAAGTGATAAACACGCCATTTCACGAGAAGGAAATCCAACTTGGAATCACAATTCCAAAGTCAAGGGGAAACTGTTTATCTTTGCTTTCTTACAATACTAGAACTTTTAGGTCTTCATGATTTGCAGGGATCAAGGAAAATAGCACAGCACTGGCTTCAACAATACTTCGCTGGTTGAACACGAAGAATACCCGGTTCAACCAGACTAGGGGGAAGTAGCTGATGAGGAGTAATATATGCGGAACCGAGGAATGTCTCTACTAGTGGAATCACGGGGAGCAGCGAGATAACTTTCGTCAGAGGAATCATCCTCACCAGAGGAATCACACTCGCCAGAGGAATCACACTTGCCAGAGGAATCGTTCTCGCCAGAGGAATCACATTCCCCAGAAGAATCGCCTTTGTCAGAGGGGCCGCTCTCGCCAAAGGAATGGTTTTCACCAGCGGGATCACCAAGACGCAGGGAAATCTCCCGCGTAAAGGCGATTTTACTATCATACCCTCGACCACGCAAGGCGCATGCTCGGACGCTGATTTTACTATTTTGCCCTCCTATGTAATCTATAAATAAGCCATGAGCTCGTGCTTTGTAACCTACGTTATCTCTAATTCTCAATACATCAACAGTTTTCTCTTGTGTTCTAGCATTCCAATTACGTCTTTGTTTTTCTCCGATCGATCAAACTAGGTATAATCCGCGTCGTTTACTGTTGTCTAGTTTAGGTGTTGATTCCTTGTTTCACCAAGATACAAGACTGTAGGGGACAAATCCTATAAACTTTGGCCTCCAATCTTACTTCCTTACTTCCTTGATTACTTCTTCTTCAAATGGTGGATGAGATGGAAATGTTAGATGGATGAGGCAAATGGAAGAGTGAAATGTGAAAATGGAGGCCAAGGTTTTCGAGAGATAATAAAAACACTCATAAATAAGTGTTGGATAATAAATTAGGTGAGAGGGGCTCAAAGAGTGAATTAGAACAAAATAAAAAAATAAAAAATATGTTTTGGTGAAATAAAGGCGTCGCCAGCAGTCCGACCAACGACCTTTGACTCACCCACTACGCACAAAGACGAAAACAACCATCCTCGATAGCAGTTAACATAGCAGGCGCTGACTCACCCACTGCCTCATGTGCGCTTCACTCATTTTGTCTCTTCTCTGTTGTACATACATCGAATTGCTCCGTATTTTTCCTACGTCTTCGTATCATACCCTTCATCAATATATGCAATCCTTTCATTCCAAAATGATTTTAATTTTTCTGCACATTTTCAGAAAAGCACAACAAAGTATAAGTTTCAACAAAACATCAAATTTGCTAAAGTACTCATTCTAAACCATATTTATCACTTTCTAGGACTTTTTATCATATAATTATGTTTTCATTTTTCTTTCTTAAATCTCCAACTTACTATTAGTCTACTAAAAAAGAAATACTATTATCATGAATCACTAACGTGCTTCGGATGCTAAGTTATACTACTAGTTAGAGTAAAAAATGGATCTTTTTTCTCATTAAAAAAATAAAAAGGTGTAAATAGATTCCCATTTTATAATGGAGAAATCGAAACTTCACTTTCTTAATCGGCCGATCCCATCTCAGCCGTCCATTACATAGATCAAATAGCTCATTAGAAATAGGAGGGAAATGATGAGAGCCGTCGATGACTGTGTCCACTGATATAAAATCACTCTTTAGGTCTGACAATTTCCTCACACGCTCTCTCTCACTCCACTCTCACTCTATCTTCGATCGAGTAGAGATACTTCTTACTCGATCACCTGTTGATTTTCCTGGTTCCTCTCGCCAACTTACAGGTGATTTTCTTTCGATTTTGTGTTACTGGAGTTCAGATCTGTGCTGCATTTGCATGAATTTAATTTTCTTTTTTTTGGTGCGCTGTTTTTGGCTTGCATTTATAGATTTTGGTTTCAAACTTCGTGCAATTGAGGTCTCGATTTCTCCTGTTGTTGTTGCTCTTTTTTTTTTTTTTTTTTTTTTTAAATGCTGGTAGATCGTGTTCATTGAATGAGCTAATTGCGTGTCAGATTAAGAGATTTGTATGTATTTACTCTATTTTTTTTTTATAAATCTGAAGACTGTCGATGAATTCTAGAATGATATAGCGGGGGATCGCCTTCAGTTGAAGCAGGATCTTATAAGTTCGAAAAGTTTCTATTGCAAACCTGCAGATCTGACTGAGATCTGTAAGATTTGTAGCTGTGAATGTACTCGCTGTCGTTGGCTTTTTCGATCTGCTATGAGATCTAGACAAATGAAGATTTAGTTCAGCCATTTAGTTAGACAATGTGGTGAAATATTTCCGAAGTAAAATTTTTTGAATTTGATTTTATTGATTGTTCTGTTTCTTATTCGTGAATACATTTGGTTGATTCGGCTGATACAGATGACTCTGGTGATAAATTATTAGTGATTTAGCTTCGTCATTTTCTAATAACTATTCATGATAAATCCTCAACTTCATACATTTTCTTTTGAAATTACAGGAAAATGAGAGAAATCCTTCATGTTCAGGGAGGCCAGTGCGGGAACCAGATTGGTTCCAAGTTTTGGGAGGTTGTTTGTGAAGAGCATGGCATAGATCCAACTGGACGATATGCTGGTACTTCCGATTTGCAACTGGAGCGTGTCAATGTGTACTACAATGAGGCATCATGTGGCAGGTTTGTGCCTAGAGCAGTGCTTATGGATCTTGAGCCAGGAACCATGGATAGTGTCCGTACTGGACCATATGGTCAGATCTTCAGGCCCGACAATTTCGTGTTTGGTCAATCTGGTGCTGGAAACAATTGGGCCAAAGGGCACTACACCGAGGGAGCTGAGCTGATTGACTCTGTTCTAGACGTAGTGAGAAAGGAGGCTGAGAATTGTGATTGCCTTCAAGGTAACCTGCACAGATATAATTAATCCGTGCTCTGTATAAGAGTTGATTTTACTTTCTTGATTGTCATTTTGATATGTTCTGACTATTGCTTGGATTTCTCTGCTTCGTTTCCTTAGGTTTCCAGGTGTGCCACTCACTTGGTGGAGGAACTGGTTCTGGCATGGGCACCCTGCTGATCTCGAAGATCAGGGAAGAATACCCTGATAGGATGATGCTTACATTTTCCGTGTTCCCTTCCCCGAAGGTCTCGGATACAGTGGTTGAGCCTTACAATGCCACCCTCTCAGTGCACCAACTTGTTGAGAATGCTGATGAATGCATGGTCCTCGACAATGAAGCTTTATATGATATTTGCTTTAGGACCCTCAAACTTACCACTCCGAGCTGTGAGTATAGTTCATTATACTTCATGCATTTGCTTAATTTAGTGTTGCCTATATGTCTTTATTCCTGCACGTCTGCACTCTAATCATTTTTATCATAAATACAGTTGTTTTCAGAATGCATTTATATCTGAAAGGATTCCTGAAACTTCGTGGCAGTACCTATTTGCTTCCTTGTTATAGGAAAAGTTGTGATTGTAATTCATGTATTCTTGGTTTTTTGTTGTTGGGTTGATTTTAATGAAATGCTATATTCTTTTAAATAGTAAATGATGTGGGAAAAAACTGCTTCTTGTCTTTTTCAAATAGTAACATGCATTTTACCTTTCTATTCCTTGCTATAAATTGATGAAAGTTTGTTAATGGTGTTTTATCTTTAAGTTGTCTGGTATTTTACTACTCAAAAGTTTGTATGCACTTGCTTACATATTTTCACTTCTTTATTCAGTTGGTGATCTAAACCACTTGATTTCTGCAACAATGAGTGGAGTCACTTGCTGCCTTCGATTCCCCGGTCAACTCAACTCTGATCTGCGAAAGCTTGCTGTTAACCTCATCCCGTTCCCCCGTCTGCACTTTTTTATGGTGGGGTTTGCTCCACTGACATCTCGTGGCTCTCAGCAATACCGTGCTCTGACTGTGCCAGAGCTCACCCAACAAATGTGGGATTCCAAGAACATGATGTGCGCTGCTGACCCGCGCCATGGACGTTACCTCACTGCCTCAGCTATGTTCAGGGGCAAGATGAGCACCAAGGAAGTTGATGAGCAGATGATCAATGTCCAGAACAAGAACTCTTCCTACTTCGTGGAGTGGATCCCCAACAACGTCAAGTCTAGTGTGTGTGACATTCCTCCAAGAGGTCTTTCGATGGCATCAACCTTCATTGGGAACTCGACCTCCATTCAAGAGATGTTCAGAAGGGTGAGCGAGCAGTTTACGGCCATGTTCAGGAGGAAGGCTTTCTTGCATTGGTACACCGGTGAAGGCATGGACGAGATGGAGTTCACCGAGGCTGAGAGCAACATGAATGACCTCGTCTCCGAGTACCAGCAGTACCAGGATGCCACGGCAGACGATGAAGATGAATATGAGCAGGATGAAGAGGCCGAGGATGACATGTGAAGAAAGCGGACCCACCCCACTCGACTCCCCCCTACCTACCTCGTACGTGTTTCCTTTGTTTCGTTACGTATGTATTTGGAAATACTTATATATCTCGGTTTTTCTGTTGGTCTGTGTTTCTGCTGTGAGAGAGGTCTGAAAACTAGCTGGTTTTCTTCATCCCAATGCCTTAGTATTAGCCATATGAAAAAGTCTGGGGAGAGTTTGTTATTACCATTGTGGAGTTAAATATCATTGTGTTGTATGTTTGATTACTAGAGCTATTATCTTCTCCATTGTGCGATTTCTGCGTATGGCTGAAAACGACTGCTTGAATTTGCATAATTACATGTGATTTCAGCAATAATACTCTATCCATCTTGTCGCATGCATCTCCTTCATGCGTGTGTGTGTTCGAAGGGGATACAGAAGTTTCGTATATACTTTAAAAAATATTCCCCCAAACATGGCTAGCTATTATGGTTGGGCTTTTAATCCAATCTTTTCTCTTTAAAACCCAATGTCAATTAAAATAAAATATAGGGTTAATGATGGAATCTACATAGTTCTTTAGAGATCTAATCATTTTTATCCCAATATTTGATATATAATTATGAATTATCCCAATTTTTAGCTATTGTTTCATTAGGGGCAAACATTTGGTTTTCGATTTGGTTTTTTTGTTAAAATTGAGCCAAATGAATTTGTATATATATGTATTTTTAAGAAGTTGGAACTGAAGTGAATTATTTGAATTTTAAAATTAAAATCGAAAGAAAGCTCCAATTAAGATGATTCGGGTGACCTGCCATGACCACAGAAAGCTCTTTTGGACACGAAGAAATCGTTTAAGGCTCATGGATGCCTGAAAACGAAGGAATTTAAACCCAGAACCACTTATATTATCGACATTAATTCAGCGAGGCATGTGGGCTTAAGCCTTTAATCATGGGCTTAGCAATTAAATAAGAGGCTTGAGCTTGATTTAAATTTTCCTATTGGGCTTCTGCCTATTAATTTAATTTTAATTAATTTAGGCTTAAATTTGGACCTTATATTAACACATCTAATGGGCTTGCTTATACTTTATGATGAACATATTAATTTAAGATAACAGGCTCTAATATTGAGTTAAATTTTTATAAGAAAAGACATTATTTAATTTACTTTATTAATTAGATCAAGAATTCTAATGGTCTTAAGAATAAATTTCAAAGATTTAAATTATTGCTAAAGTTTAATTAGACCCTTATACTCCCTCCCTCTGTTCCAATATTCATGGTTCATATTTCTTTTTGAGCAATCTCATGTAATTTGGCTCCTTTCCGTTTTTAGTTATAATTAGGGTACAATTAGTAATCTCTAATTATGTCTACTACTCTCTCACCCGATTCTGTAATTAAGTGTATTACTTTTTCCCTTTTAAACCTAACAACAAACTCTAAAGTCTATTACTCTCTCACCCGATTCTGTCACTCTCTCTCTCTGGTCTGTTCTCTCTCATATGCGCCGCCCTCCTAAAGGGGAAAACCCTAATTCCCACTGTCTTTCTCCATTCTTGACTCTGCCGTGATGAAACCTTCCTTCAGTTGGAAGGAGTATCTGAGCGACGAGGTCGTTTCCATTACCGAAGATTCTCTCTCCTTCTTCGGTGATTCGCCACCGGTGTACTTCCCTTTCTCCATGTCAGAGACGATGCCGGCGTCTCCCGAGGAGTACGGGCTCGGCGCATCGGAGATTGAAGAGCACAGAGAGTACGTGGCAGATCGGAGTCCGACCCCTCCGTTTCAACCTCCGGTCTACTGCCGCCCTTGCCCCGCAAGGATGAAAATATAAGAAAATCCCCCTTTACCTCCGTGTTTTACTAAATCCTCTGAAATCGAGAGAGATTTGACCTTCTCTGTTATGAATCATGGGGAAACGATTTTTTGAGCGAGGAAAACCCTAGATCCGTGGCGAAAACTACCGAATTGGAGGCGAAATTGGAGGAATCGGAAGGGAACTCGAACGAGTGGTGGAGCACTGCATCCAAAGCCCACCTTCGACTACTCGCCATACTTCTTCCTGCGATGTTTTGGGTGAGATCTTCCATGTTTGCCTTGCTTATTTATTTAATCAGTATTATGTGTATGGTTTCTTTGTGGTAAGTGGTTGCATGCGAGAGTACTAGGGCTAATTGGTCAAATGGGTACTAAAATGATAAAATCTTACTCATACCTATAGTGTGAAGGCCATATGATTTGTTTTTTATATGAGATGTGTGGGTATGAAAGTGTGCTGTTGTGATATGTGTTTATGTGTGCATTAGACTGTTGTGTGATGTTTACATAGTGGTGATGGTTGTTGGTGCTCTGTATTTGTGGTGATGTAGCTTGTTGTGTGCTCTGAATTTGGGTTGATGCTGTTGTGTGCTTTGTATTTGGTGTGATGGATGTTGTGTGCTCTATTTCTTTGTGGTGATAGTTGTAGCCTGCACTTTTGCAACTTGTTTAGTTGCCAACTACTCAAGTTGTAGTGTTGGTGGCTAGTCATGAGGGCAATTGAAATACATAATTTAATCATTAAAATCATCTAAAGTGCCATTCATTTTCTGTGTATATTTTCAAAAACAAAAACTATGAGCCATTGTATCTCTTGATGTAGGCATTTTCGAAAGAAAAAAAAAATCCTCTCATCATTGGCTTTAGTCAAGCAACATTAAGGCATTGAGAAGTGACTTAATGCCATCCATTGTTGCTTGATGAATACCCTTCCACTTCACTTTTTTCTCTTAAATATGCTACGCATTCTTTGACAAGTTCTTGGGGAACTTCCAAACAGAATGGCAACATCTCTTATCTAAGCAACAAGCCTTTCTTCATATGGGGTAGTTTGTAGCAATTCCGCCCCTTCACCTTTATAGTCTCTAGCATGCAACCTTGTAAGCTTAAAAAAACAAAATTCGAGGTTATAGGAGATAGTTCTTCATATGACGAGACCACTGCATTTACTAAAGAATCAACATTATAACATGCCATTTCAGTTTGTAGGCTTTGAATGGGCCTAAACCACCCAAGGTCATTGATATTGGTGTCGGGTGAGTTTGGAGATTGATGCACAATGTTGATATTAAAACCATCACTTGATGCAGCCTCTCTAAACTCCAAGTCACCATTGTTGATGTGTGGTCTTGCATTATCTTGTTGAATGTACACATCTTTACTTGAAAATGAGGGCCACTGGGCCTTAATGGCATGTACAATTTCCCACAATCATTGATACATGCATGAAAACCTTTTTTCAGTGCAATAAATTGATCTAGATTAATCTAAAACATTCACTACTTCAACTCCTATCATTCTAGCATTACAATTCATACGTAAATCATGCCCTATCCATACCTTACTGATGAGGCACTCTTTAATCACTTACTTTGTGATGCTTTCTATTGGCTTATGCTCTAGAGTCTCAGCCACTCTGTTTTTACTTGATCTCTGTGCTGGCACCATCTCTGTAAATCGGAAGATGCATATCTTCCCATCAAATAGCACACTGCCATCTTGAGTAAACAATGGCCGGCACACTGCGCACATAAACATGACCTTTCTTATGAACTTCTTGCTCTTGCAAGTTCTATGTGGTTCAGCCTCTGTTGGAGTTAAATAGAACCTGTGAGAACTTTTGGTTATATGGAACCATTTTCATCAATGTGTATAGTGTTTTGCATGCTCTTGAACCTCAATATCTGTAGCAGCCTGTCATACTCTATTGCCTCTAAGCAAAACCTCAACCTTAGCAGCTTATTTGGGGCTGTAAGATCAAGTTTTATAGTACTGGTATGGTATGTGCATTGATCAACCCTTGATTTGCCACTTGCTAGTCTTCTTATTGTTGATCTATTTGTTAACTCTAAGCTTGCAATTAGCTCTAGGTCTATTTGCACTCTTCTTCTCCTTGGTCTACATATCTTCTTACTTGTGGAGCTTATACACTGACCTTGACTTTGTTGTTGCTTTGCCTCTGCCCAAAGACGAGAAATAGTCCGCCGAGAAACATTGAACTTTTCCTCGACAGCTTTCATTTTGCCTCTTGGTGGCTTTCCATTTTTGCTTTCAACCAACAAGAATTGAAGGATGGAAGACCTTTCTTCAGTGGACAAGTTTTTTTTTTTTTGGTGTTTTAGTGTCTGAATGTTGAGCAAACAATGGCTCCCTCTTATAGATTAGTTTGTACGAATTCAGTGGGAATTTTGAATTTTGGGAATGCAATGAAAATATTTTGCCGTCTTTTTTTTTTTAACTAAATTGTGTTCTGCCACTTTTAGTTTTTTTGATGCAATTTATACTGTTATCAAATCTGCCGCCTAAAAAAAATCAGGGAAATGACTAAATAATTTGTTAAATCTGCCACCCAAATGTCTCGAAATTTTTTCCAACTTAAGTTTGTTATTTTAAAAAGGCATTTTATTACTCAAGTTAATTAAGGAATAAATAACATTAAATAATACACTAATAATAACATCAAAAAAATAATACACTAATAATGTGGGGCCTACTACTTTTACATCTACTTTAACTCTCCTAAATATTCGTGCCCAATTAAAAGAAAGAAGCATAAATATTGGGACGGAGTAAGTATTTTACTATTTGAATTTTATTTGATTAGGTGCGACACAATTATGACGTAACTTTTAATCTAAATTATTTAAGTTAGCGTTCAAATTCAAGTTTCAAGTTTTAGATTTATTTAAATACATGTTAAAGAGTTTAATGCATCAAATTACCACAAGTAATTTTTAAGAGTTTTATGCCCTAAATTAATATTGAGAAATTCGTAAGAGTAATGTTAGCAGGAATGTTGATAACATTCAAGCTAAATACAACAGAAATTAAATTACACACATGATACCTTTTCAAAGGTTAAATAATTTCAACCTGTGAATGCCTCATGGCCAAATCCACTATGATCATCAACATTACGTAGTACATTATAAGATCTCTTGGTGATCAACCTTTATAGATTGATTACCTCAGATTAATACACCTATCTATTAAGTGAACCTAGAATATTGACTCAACACAGAAAACTAACTGCCGAAAAACCTAATGTTCATCGGAAAAATAAACAACCTGCTCATATCCAATGTCTTTCAACTTCAACCCTTAACCTTGACCTCCCGTCAATACAGAGTGAAACTTTACAGATTGGTTGCCTAAGCCTCATCCGTCAAAGCACGACTTGAAGAATTGATGTCACGTTTGCAGCAGGATAACTGATGAGTTGGTTATGGGTGAATGTTAGGTTGGTGAAAATGCATTTTCAAAACATACGAATGAGAGGACCATCTTGTAGATTTTATAGGTTGCCATGTCTTGGTCAGTTTGCACCACTTCCCACTTCCATAAGCTTCATACAACTGCTGCAATGCACCTTCAAAAACTGTCAGTCGACCAGCCGTGAATGTTGGTTGAAAAGATCATGAGTCGTGAAAAATAGGAACAAATTGCCCACTACAAAGTTCAAAATGTTGGCTGGTTCCTAGAAATGTTGACAACATAATGTTATCAGCATTCAACCCAACATTGTCGAAGTCAACATCGACTCTAACAACATGTCGTGGTTATTTATTATCCATTCTAATGTTACGTGTTTACCATATGCCTCATGAATTATATATCTTTGTTTGACCGTTCAATGGGTCCAGGACATCATAGTCCTTGGTATGCCACAATGTGATTTGAGGCTATGAATTATATGTATCACTAGAGGCCGCTCAATAGGTCTAGAACGTCATAGTTCTTGGTAGGCCACAATGCGATTACATATTAAAGCTAAAGGTGCAACCATATTTGCCAAGGGCCCGCTCAATGGGGTCCAGGATGGAAAGGTCCTTATTATACCACCATACGAATTTCAGTTATGAATGTTACAACAGAACATATGCATTACCATTTTATTAACTTGGACAATTATTGCAGGATATCTCACAATGAGTATACTTTCTATGCTCACCCCTTATTTAACACTTTCAAGTAATTGATGTTGGAGACGCGTGGAGAGTTGAATGGGCACGTCGAATTTATTATTAAAAATGATGTCTCTTTTGAACATATCATGAAAGAAATTTAGTGCCTAAATTTACTACAGACATGTGTTCTTGACAAAGATACAGATTGTATAAAAGACAAACTTATAAAATAAGTTAAAGTTTCATGTGTCGATAAGTATGTTACTAATAACAACGGAATATAAAGTAACACCTGAAATACTTTATGCAGATTTATCAAACATGATAAATTTGCGGTTGCCTTAACGATGATAAATCACTATAATGAAAAATATAACCCATTACAACATAGACTACTTCTATATTCAACCCTTATAGATCTCAAATCTATCCAATGTTGAATAAATATCTATAATTAATCTAAATCTAGATTAATCAACTAAACAAGATGAGAACAACTTTACAGTCAAGAATCTGCCTAAGACATTCTCTATCTAAACTTGATTACTCTTAGAATAATAAAATGACACTACCTACTCTAATTGTTTTCCCTACTTCACAGGTTCCACAGTCTGTTCTGAACTCACATCACCTCTGTCAGAAGACGAAGTTGCTAGCACATGTAGGAGCTCTTGAGTTTGTAATAAGCTTTTGAATCTCTAAATGCATAACCTTGTGTAAGAGGTCTTTTCTGGTATTTATAAGTATCCCACTGGTCATGGTCTTTGTGGAACTCCAGCTGCCCAAGTGGAGATAACTTCGTTCGATAGTTTTCACCCATGATCTTCATAACCGCCGCCCACTCATTTGAAAACTGCTCACTCCCCTTTATCGTATAATGTCACACCCCAATTCTTGAAGGAATAAATATAATCGAGGTGTGAATAATTCATAGAAATAAACAAGAGAAAAACCTTGTTAAAACCCGAAATAGGATAGAAAGTCGGGCTATGCCCCTATGGATCACAAGTTTTGTTTCATGCTTCTGACAACCGACATTCATTAGCATAAATTTAGTAGTGACGAGTCTAAGCTCGGTCAGGTATATCATTTGGAATTCAACATGAAGATCTTAAGTTGGGAAAAACAAAAGACTGATATGAGTAATTGCTACAGCGGAAGTCTAACATAGGAATTTAACCCTAGCCTCAGCTCCGTCCCGTCAGCACCGATCAGCCAACCTGAAAACATTTGAAAGTAGTTTTGGGCTAAGTACTAATGTACTTAGTGGGCATGCATTTTCTGAAACATTTCATATTTTCATAAAGACAGTTTATCCAATCATACTTGACATGACTTAGAAGGTTTTAAAGTGAAAGAACTTCTAAGCATGTTAAAACATTTCTTTCATTTGTGCGCACATGTCACACTCCCTTTCTGTTACTCGCTGTGATCCCGGACCTTTTAGCCACCGACGGATCCGTTTCTCCCATTTACTTGAACTGAGGGCGTAACCCAGACAAGTTTACTTTTGACCTCGGGACGCTACCCAGACAGGCCCTTACATTACATGCTTCGGAACACATCCAGCAAGCACCCTTATAACGCCTCTTAGTTAGTGCCCGATGGAGATCAACCTACCGAGTCAGCTAACGAGTGTACACAATTCTCAAATAACGTGTTAGGCCATAAGAGAGCCTCAATTGATTCGTTGTGGCGAGCCTTAAACAGAGCAGAGTGCACATAAATATTTTATTGGATAAACAATTTTCATTTCATTGAATAAATAATTTGCATTTACTTGAAACATTTAGAGCTTAATAACTCAATCATACTTTATACATTTGGAAAGTAAGCCCACCTGTATAGGCAAAGCCTGTCGTTTAACCTTATCTCTGAATCGGAATAACAGTGCTAATCCTCCTGACGTTCAAAGCCTACACGAAATCTATTCTTAATAGGTCTCCTTGAATCTAATCTTAAGTCACAGTAAAGTACTTAATATTCTATGATTCACTTAGCCGGGTTTTCAAAATTTATAGAATAAATAATTGAAAACATTTCTCTTGAGTTAAGAACACCAACAATATTCTTACTCATCCTTCTTTTGTAATTGGAATTATAAATAAAACCAATTAAAACATGATGCAATGCATGGCTCATTTCATACTTAAGCATATAAGAAGTGTTTAAAAAAAAAAACATAAAATTCTAGTTCGTTCTGCTCTGTTACGTTAACCAGCTCTAGCTATCCCAGCTCTAGCTCCCAGCTCTGGCTTCCCAGCTCTGGATTCCAGCTCTGGCCTCCGAGCTCTGGCTTTCCAGCTCTGGCCTCCGAGCTCTGGCTTCCAGCTCTGGCCTCCGAGCTCTGACATTTCAGCTCTGGCCTCCGAGCTCTGACATTTCAGCTCTGGCATTCAGCTCTGCCTTTCAGCTCAGGCATTTCAGCTCTGGTATTCAGCTCTGCCTTTCAGCTCTGGCATTTCAGCTCTGGCATTGAGCTCTGGCATTCAGCTCTGCCTTTCAGCTCTGCTCTGTCATTCCAGCTCTGACCTTTCCAGCCCTGGCTTTCCCAGCTCTGGCTTCAACTCTGGTGGTCAGCTCTGACGGTCAGCTCTAACGGTCAGCTCTGGTGGTCAGCTCTGACGGTCAGCTCTGGTGGTCAGCTCTGACTTTTAGATCTCGATTTTCAGCTCTGCATTCTCGTTACTCTGCTCTGCTCTTCACCCCCAACCTCTGAACACCTCACGACAGATTTACCCACACAGCCAAGTCCACAAAATTCTACCTTTCTTCCATTTCTTAACACAAACACCCAAAGTATGCAAGCATGAAAACAAGACTCTACCTTTATCTATTCTTTCAAAACTTATGCAGCAAAATACATATAAACACACAAAAACATGAACATGAATTTTTGGGTTTAAAGATCGAAAAGTGAAGTGAAGAAGCAAAAGTTAAAGGTGAAACCTTGGCTTGAATTTCTGGGTGAATCGTTGGCTGCTGTTCTTGAAGTTCTCTTCGGTTGGAAAGAGAGAGAGAATTGCGTGAATGAGAGGGAGAGTGCAGCGGAGGTGTATTTGAAGAGGGGGAATAGTGAGGCGGTGGAGATGGAGAAAATATCTAGGAATCAAGATGGGTAAATCATTTTTGTTGGAATTAAAATAAATTCTTTTTCTCAATCCGGCGTGAATCATCTTAAATCTAAGTTCAAAAATTATTCTAAACTTAGCTCGAGGAAAACGGGGTATTACATCCCCCCCTCCTTATAAAAAAAATTCCATCCTCGGAATTGCATACCTTGATAATCTAGCTCGGGATACTAGTCGTTCGTTTCATTCATCTCTTTTGTGGCCTTTTCCATCCTGTGATGGTTCCACTTCATGACGAGAACAAAATTATTGTCTCGTAAAACTTGAACCTTGCGATCAAGTAACTGGACTGATTTCTCTTCATAACTTTGGTCCTGGCTAGGACTACTTTATCTGGCTTAATCAAATGCTTTGGATTAAACACATACTTTCTTAATTGCGAGATGCAATACGTATTGTATACATCCACAATGCTTGGTGGCAGAGCCAACTTATAGGCTACAAAGGCCTAACTTATCTAGGATCTCAAAAGGTCCTATATAACGGGGTCGTAACTTGCCCCTCTTTTCAAAACGTATAACTCCCTTTGAGGGAGAGACTTTGAGGAAAAATTCGATCCCCAACATTAAATTCTAACTCCGATCGGCGTTTATCGGCGTAAGACTTTTGTCTATCTTGAGCTTTTTTGATTCTTTGCTTGATGTGGTCGACTTTTTCAACCATCTGTTGGACCAGTTCAGGACCTAACAGCTTTCTTTCACCCACTTCATCCCAGTAAAGTGGTGATCGACATTTTCGGCCGTACAAAGCCTCATATGGAGTCATTCCAATTGTTTCTTGATAACTGTTGTTATAAGCAAATTCTATAAGAGGTAACAAATCCTCCCAACTTCCACATTTGTCTGCGATAATCGTTCGCAACATATCTTCTAGAATCTGAATCGTTCTTTCTGACTGTCCGTCAGTCTGAGGGTGGCACGCTATGCTGAAGTTCAGCTGAGTGCTCATTGCTTCTTGTAAATCATTTCCAGAGACGCGATGTGAATCTGGTGTCACGATCTGTCGCGATAGATACAGGTACACCGTGAAGGCGTACTATCTCCTTGACATCTAAATTTGCAAGTTTCCCCAATCCAGAAGTCATTTGAATTGGTAGAAAGTGCGCTGACTTTGACAATCGGTCTACTATGACGCTATATCTCTTTTCATTCTTGTTCACCAGAATTCAAATTCTGGTGCATCTTTGTACTGCCTGGATGTGCAATGTATGGAGTATCATGAGCCTCGCTCATAATCTTGTTCTTTAACTCTTCATTGTGCGGCACACACAATCTTTTACCAACCATAAGCGCATTATTATTTGCTTCTGTGAATCCTTTCGTTTCACTCGTTCTTGCAGCAAGACGCATCTTCTCCAAGAATCAATCTTCTCTTTGTGCTTGCACATTTCTTTCTCTCGTATCAGGTTTAGCTGTCAGCGCAGTTACACAACCCGATACTGCGTTCGGAGGATGAATAATCTCTAAACTGAGTGAGGCGAAGTCACGAATCAGTTCCTTCTGCTGAGTGATGAAATATTCTAGCTTAGCCTTCGTCTTTCGACTCCGAGCATCAGCTACTACGTTCGCTTTTCCTGGATGGTAACTAATGGTGCAATCGTAATCCTTTACTAATTCGAGCCATCTTCGTTGTCTCATGTTCAAATCCTTTTGCTCGTAGAAGTACTTCAAACTCTTATGATCTGTAAAGATCTCACACTTAACTCCATAGAGGTAGTGTCTCCAAATCTTCAGCGCGTGCACAACGGCTGCTAGTTCTAAAATCATGAGTTGGGTAGTTCAGCTCATGGGGCTTCAATTGGCGAGACGCGTATGCTATCACTTTCTGATTTTGCATCAACACGCAACCCAATCCTAGTTTCGAGGCATCAGTGTACACCTCAAATTCTTCATTCTCCCCTGGTATTGCTAACACTGGTGCAGTAGTCAGCTTAGTCTTGAGCTACTTAAAACTTTGTTTAAAAGCTTCGAACCAAACATACTTAGTCCCTTATCTTAAAACCCGAGTCATTGGCCTAGCCAATTTCGAGAATCTTTCGATGAACCTTTTGTTGTAACCTGCTAGACCGAGAAAACTTCTGATCTTATTGACATTTGATGGTGCCTTCCATTCCTTGACTGCTTCGACCTTGGCAGGGTCTACTTTAATTCCTTCAATCGACACTATGTGACCGAGAAACATAACTTCCTTTAACCAAAATTCACACTTGTTGAATTTGGTAAACCATTTCTCATTGTGCAGGGTTTTGAGTACGATGCGTAAGTGCTCTTCATGCACAATTGTGAATAGTAGAGGACGGGATTTACGGGATTTTGCCAATTTTTAAATTTTATCAGCATTTTTTAAGTTTTATAATGTATTTATCCCCTGTGCCTATATATATGTCATTTTCTTGACCTTGTCATGATAGCCACAACATATATACTGTATGCACTACAGGTGGAGGAATAGGATAGGACATGTGGCGTTGATTTGTTAGTAAAATTGTTAGATAGTAACGATTATTGAGCTGGCATAGTATGAGTACCAAAGATTCAATTGTAACAGGCATGAAAAATCATATCTCAAATTAACAATACAATTCTTCTAATCATTTCTTTCAGTCGTCTCGTTTCATCTGCACACGAGCACCCAATTGTGAGGCGTTCAGTAAAGTTCTTCACTAAATTCTTCGTGATTACGTCAAGCTTGAGTTCGGATCTATGATTGATGGAAAAATATGAGTGTTCTAGTATTACATTTGGTATTAAGAGCCATTGATTCATCCACGTATGCCGCACAACGGTTTAAGAATGGACAGCCGTATTTATAGCCTAGAAGGTCAGATCAGGGCTATGAAGGGAGACATTACATCGATGAAGGGCGATCTAGCATCGATGATGGCGTTGATGGCGAGCCAATTCGAGCTGCTACGCAAGGAATTCCAAGGTAAATAAACAGATGAGGAACACCATGAGAGTGCAGTCAATTCAATTCCAGAGCAGGCAAAACGCAATCGAGGTAACTCTCAAAATTCTGGAAATTTTCAATCTCATATGCCTATATTAGAATTTCCTAAATTTTCAGAAGATCACCATTGCAATGGATTAGGAAGTGTAATAAGTATTTTGCTGTTAATCCAATGAGTGAATCGGAAAAGATATTCACGGCGACAATGTATATGGATGGAGCCGTTTTGTGGTATTTGGAGTATGTAGAAAGAATGGGTGAAATTTCTTGGGAACAGTTTAGAAGATTGGTGGTGGATAGGTTGTCGAATGAGAGTGGGAAAAACATTGTAGCCCAATTTAATCAGTTGAAACTGAGTGCAGATGTAGCTTCATATACATTGAAATTTTAGGAGTTAAAGCCGTTAAAGGCTTTTATGGCTGGAGAAGATAGGAGTTTGAAAGAGGAATATTTTGTGCAGAGCTACATAAGGGGATTGAAAGATAAAATTTCCAGCATGGTGGAAATGTTTAATCCCCAATCACTGAGAATTATTGGGATTACTGAGAGTATTTTCGCTTATCAGTCCTTGTGAATACGATACTCGATTTCTATTTATACTATGATTACTCCGTGTTAGTTGCGGTATTTTATTGCTAATATTTTATTGATCAATCATTTTGGTTATTTACTTTATGTCTGACTAAGTTCTCAAGTCTGGGCTAGACAAAGATATAATGGATATGAACTTATAAATCATGAGGTTGAAATGTGTACTTAAATAACTACATGTGTGTTCCCGAAGTGTTGGACAAGATTCCAAAGTATTGAATTCAACTTGATTAGTTAATATGCTGTTAATTAATTAAGTAGAACTAGATCACCGACAAATCAAGGTTATAGGGTGTGGATGATCACTTTGCGTCTTGAGAGTATTCGCGGGTACGGGAGGTTGAAGTAGACTATGGTATGCCTTTGTCAATACTGGGTCTATCTAGGGCTCGGTACTTTTTGATTTAATTGCATGTACTGAGGTGTCCTCGTGCGTGGTTAATCAAGATGGTTTTCTGGTATAAAGTGTCTCTTACCTTTAAACACACATAAAGATAGATTTTATCATATAATGGAACTGCACGTAACATGTGAAAAAGTAGACACACATTGTAGTAAATATATTGACTAATGAGTGATAGAGTGAGTATCCATGGATTCGACAACCTGCCCAGATTGTCTTTTATTACTGATTTTATCTTGTTAGTATTTTCAGTTTATCTTAGTTCATTTCCAGTTCAGAGTCAAGTTTAGTTTAGCCCCTTAAGGCTTAGGAAAAGCCTTTCGTGATCAGGACGAGGTGTCGACCACCATATTTTATCCTTTTGGTTCATCACATCGAGACGCAACTACACCAACTCTCTGTGGGATCGGCCATATCTTATCACTCACTACGTCTGTCTAGGGCAAGGAGAATGTAAATTTATTTGCACAAAATCGAAATAATAGCTTCGTCAAACCTCTGCTCTGATACCAATTCTTGGTCCCGAGCGAGTGCACAGTGGTATATGAGGATAGGGGAATGCACAATTACAATTTTACATTACTTTTTAGAGTTGTGTTCTAAACATAATTAATTGATAATTAGTCAGCTGGGATGATAATTAAGGATAAATTTTCTTTTAGGGTGGTTGATGGAGATGGTTTTATGGAGTTTGTTAAGACTTTGCAGCCTAAGTTTAGACTCATCTCAAGATGGACAATATCAAGAGATTGCTATCAAATGTATCTAGATGAAAAGGTTAAACTTCGACATTTTTTTTGTTGAAAGTGGTCAAAGTGTCTGTAGTAAATGGTCAAAGTGTTTGCATTACTACATACACTTAGACTTCTTTATAACAGTTGAATTATATGTGTATCTCTATTCATGATATTGATAAAGATTGGAAGTTGAACAAGAGAATAATCAATTTTTTGACAAATAAAAGGCATATGGGTGAGGATTTCGGTATACAGCTTGATACTTGCTTACGTGCGTGGGGGTTTGCTAGGGTATTTGTTGTGACCGTTGATAATGCTTCTTCCAATGGTACTTGCTTGACTTTTTTTGAAAACACGGTTAACTTATAGGGGCTATTGTCTAGCTAAGGAAAAATTCCTTCACATGCGTTGTGTTCCTCATATAATTGCATTGATGGTTAGTGATGGGTTGAAAAAGATAGGCTCTTCAGTTAAGAAGATTAGAGGTGCAGTTAAAAATACTAGGCATTTTCCAACAATGTTGGTTAAATTTAGGGATTGTTAGGAAAGAACATCGAAATTAAGAGTTGATTATGCTTAGATGTACTTACTCGGTGAAACTAGACTATTTTGATGTTGAGTGTAGCTTGCAAGTTTGAGAAAGCGTTTGATGCATTTGGCATGCATTGATCTTGGGCATGATGATGGCGTTCCATTGGGATAATGGAAAGATGATGAGTATGCTTCTTGCTATTTTTTTGAATTAACAGTTAGAATTTTGGGGTTTTTTTTATGTTACTTGTAATGAATTCTTGCATGAGATTACTTATGTTAGTATGATATTGAATGATTGGATGTGAAGTGAGGATGAAGATGTAAGTTCAAATGGGGACAAAAATGAGGGCAAAGTTTGACAAGTATTGAGGAGATGCAAATAAAATGAACCACTCCATATTCCTGAGTGTTGTTGATGACCCTATATATAAGTATGAATTCCTTGAGTATGTGTTTGTTCAAGAGTGGGGTGCAGAAGTTGGAAAGATGGTTGTCAAAAGTGTTATGCAAAGCTTGCACGAGTTGTATGACGCTTACAAAGAAATACACCAGTCTTCCAACACAGCTGCCACTAGGGCTGTCTAAATGGATATCGGATATTGGTTAACTCAATAACCGAACCGAATTATTCAAATTTGGTTACCCGATAACCTATTTTTTGGTTATTGATTCAGTTTCGGTTAGTAAATTTTGAAAATTTCAGTTATTGGTTAACACGATAACTGAATCGGGTTAATGGAATAATCAATTTTTTATTAAATTTATAATATAATGTACTCCCTCCGTCCTGTAAGTGAGTATCATATATGGGATGACACAAGTTTTAAGAAAAAGTTGGTAGATAATGTGTTGAGTGGGAATGAGTGGTTGTGGTTGAATTGATTGTGAAGTTATGTAGAAATGAGTGATTATGGTTAAAAAGAGAAAGTGAGGCCGTGCCCCAAAATAAAAGTGATACTTTCTTATGGGACGGATGAAAATGAAAATTGTGATACTTTCTTATGGGACATAAGGAGTATATATTTTAATTATAATATTATTTATTTATTTTAGTATTTCTAATCTAAATCAGTAAATTAAATAAAAATAAAATAAAATTAAAAAACCCTAAAACTAAACTCACATTCAAATCACAAATGACACTCACGCGGCAACGCCTGCAGCGTACTCATCACTCATCTCTCTTTTCTCCGGTGCTGCCACCCGCAGCATCATCTGCCGTCTTCCGCCGCACCATAACAGCAGCTCCAGCGTGCCAAGCCGCCCTCAGTCGTTGCCTTCTAGCACGTCCACTAGCCACACCACCAGTCGTCGCCACCGCTGCCAATTGTTATTTTTATAGAAACTTATAAGCTTATAAGTTCGAACACCCACACCCGACAATGTTGAAAGGTTTGGTAATTAAGCACGGTGATTGGTTTACACAAGTCTCTTCCCATGACCTGTGGGCGCTCCAATCCCTTTCATATCCCAGATTCCCATCAGCATTTAAAGGATTTGATGCTCAAATGTTGACTCACGATCAAGTGTGTTTTATCTCCAAATGTATCAGAATATAGAATTGAATGTAGAAAATTAAAGTGTGCTTTATCTCCAAATTTTCATGTTCATAAGAAGGCCAATCAAGCAGCGCACTTTTTAGCTTAATTTTCTTTGAATCTAATTAGCAAGTAGCAACTTTTGTGCGTTTAATTTTATAAATGGGTTTTCGAATATCCAAATAACCGAATTGATTAACTGAGTCGGTTATTGGGTAATCGAACCCTCAATTTGGTTCGGGAATGTGTAATGAAATTATGCCAAATTCGGTTTCGGGTAACTAAACCCGAACCAATTGACAAGCTTAGCTGTCACACAATCTCAACAATCAAAGAAAAAGGAACCATCTCAAGGTTTGAAGAAACGTGCGATGGTTGAGCGTTTCAAGAGGCAGAAAGTTCAAAGTGGAACAATCTCTGCAATATATGAATTGGATGTTTATTGTAACGAGATGGTTGTATCATCGAAAGATGAAACCTTTGACGTTTTGATATGGTGGAAACTTAACCAACATAGGTTTTCAGTGCTTTGCCATCTCGCGCGTGATGTAATGGTTGTCCCCATTTCTACCCTGGTCTAAGAATCTGCAAGTGTTAAATGCTTTACGTAGTTCTTTAACTCCTAAAATTATTCACTCATATATACTCATAATTGGCCGAGGAGGTCAAAAGATGCAATCACCAATGAAGATGATATAGAACACATAATGAAGCATGAAGAAGGTCAATTTTTAAAGCTTTTTTAAATCTTCTTAATATATATATACATACATATATGTTGCTTGTATGATTATTTATTAATTTGAAATGTTTGATTAATGTAGCTATATGAAGAATCTTTCCATCAATGACAAGAGTGAAGGTAGTGTGTCTCAAGAGAAGAGCAGTGAAGCATCAACTTAAATGATGGATATTACTTTGGCAGGATGAATTGAAGACTTTAAAATCTTGTTTTTATGGTTTTTGTCTAAATTTTTTTGGAGTTTGTCTATGGATATTTTAATTTGAATGTTTTTCAAGAATTTGTGATTAAGTACTATGTTTTGGTGAATTTGTACTCAAGGAGATTTGGCATGATAAATATTACTCTCTCCGTCACATTATAAGTGGCTCAAAACTTTTCAACACGAAAATTAAGGAGAAGATGTAAATCGGTTAGAAGTGGTAGGGTCTACATTTTTTTAAGGGTTAAATTTTTCCATTTATGGAAACATGCCACTTATAGTAGGACGGTCCAAAATGAAATACAGACCACTTCTGGTGGGACAAATGGAGTATTTGGGTATTTGAATGCATTGATTACTATTGTTGTTAAACAGGTGAAAAAGGTTAAAATAGGCCATTTTTAGACACTGATTTCATCTGTCTAGATCTGGTCGATTCTATTTGAAATCGAACAAAATCGAGCATCGATTTTGGTCAATTTTGGATCGATTTTCGTAGTCAATTCAGTCCGAGTCAATTCGGGTTTTAAAACTTCCTCAATTCTTGATTATGGCGGGTTGATCCGATTTGTGTCGGTCCAAACTGAATGCACGCCCCTTATTATTTATGAGGATATTGCATGAATAAAGGGTTCAACTTTCCGCCACCCCCTAATCCCCCCCCTCCCCCAAAAAAAAAAAAAAAACCTTCCCATGTCCCATAATAAGTGGCATACTTTTCTTTTTGAGTTGTCCCATAACAAGTGACATTTTTCTAAAATAAGAAAGTGGGCTCTATTACTTTTTACCTTTTTATCTTTTAATCATCTTCACTTTAATTCTATTTCTCTCACAAAATAAAAGTGGACTCCACCACTTTTTATTTTTTTTATTCTTTAATCATACACACCTAAACTTCCCTCTAAAAAACTAGGACACTTGTTATAAGACAGACGGAGTATCACTCTTAGAGCATCTCCAATAAAGGGAGGTATTGGAGATGCATCCTCATGAATAACCAATGGAGGTGTATATGGTGGGTAGGTGGTTTGAGAAGAGAGGAGAGGTGATGTCACCTCCTCTGAAATTGGTAGAATTTCTCTCTCTTTATTTAATTTTTTCTTTCTATTAATTCTTTCTATTATTTCATTCTACTTTTGACCTATTTTTAATATTTTCAACCAATATCATTTCAGTTCCTTTTCGTTGTTTTTCTTTTTTTTATTTATCCAAATGTATTAATATTACTCATTCATTTTCTTATAATTATCCTTTTCATTTATATACTTTCGTCAATTCAAAAGATTTAGAAATATAATTTGTTTTGTTCTAATTTTATTTTAAATAATTTTTTTATTACTAATTTAGTTATGCAATTTTATAAAATATTTTTTTATAATAATAAAAATAACTATCAAATTAATTTATATTAAGTTATAAAGAATAAATATGAAATTTAAATAAAATGTAAATGGATATTAGGTTGGTCCTGAAGATTGATGAAAACACAAGGCTACGGAGAAAACTCGACGAAGCTTATGTGCAAATCTCCACCGGACTTAACTCCATCAATAGAGTCTTACAGTGCCGGATTGATGGAGCATCCTTCCAAGTTCGAATTGAAGAGATTCAGAATCCGTTTTCTCTGTTCTCTCAGGGAGAGATGATCGACGATGATGATTCTTCAAATTCAGAGTGGACGTGGGACGATTCCTCAGAGGCTCCGGCGGAGGCACAGGTCGAACTACAATGGAACAGTGAGAGTCTCTATGATGACGTTTTAGATGCCCAAGACGGCTGTGTCGAACCCCAAGAACCTAATCATAGTTCCGGGGGTGCCCTTACAGTTTACAAGGAGGATTTAGCGGCGACACTGATACCAAAAAATCACGCCCATAGTGGTTGTCAAACTGAAGGGGGGCCTGACTGCTGGATTACTAGCCCTTTTCACACTCTCGCGGATCAATGCTCGGGGCCATCATAATTTGGGCCAAGCCCACAACCTCTTTTAAACCCAACCGGTGGGGATGCCCAACTTGGGCCTATTATTTCTGGAGAACCCATTCAACTCTCAGAAGATAAGGCCCAAGACTCGAATTGCTCCATTTCCCTTGGTCAAAACACGTTAGGGGAGGCTACAGAGTACTCTCCCATCCATAATTCCCCAATTGAAACCGTAGTTCAGATGAAAAGGAGAGTAGTTGACAAAGGAAGGACAGTCAAGACCACAAATTCACCCAGAAGGAACAAAAAAGTGACAAAGGCTATGGCCAAAAAGAGAGCTAAGGAAAGCTGGAGCAGTTTCATCGCACAGATCGGAGAAGGGGTGGATGAGCAGAGGGCTTCTTTCGAAGATTCAAGAGGGAATCCCTCTGGACAACTACAGGTGTTACCGGAGGAAGGGGAGGATGATGGTGTG
The DNA here is from genome assembly GCF_028751815.1 of Salvia miltiorrhiza. Classification (NCBI taxonomy): domain Eukaryota; kingdom Viridiplantae; phylum Streptophyta; class Magnoliopsida; order Lamiales; family Lamiaceae; genus Salvia; species Salvia miltiorrhiza. The sequence continues at coordinate 16,856,790 of NC_080392.1, read as the reverse complement.
AAAATGTGGAATTTCGGCAAAGAGATGGGCCTCTCAAGCACTCTTACGGATGCGGAGATGGCGAGTTTACTCCGAAACAAAAGTGGGCAATCGAAGGAAGGCCAGAAGCTTAGAGTCGAACGGGAAGGTAATTTATGATCCTTTTATCCTATAATGTGAGAGGGCTGGGGAGTATTGCAAAGCAGCGAGATGTCGGGGACATCATTAGAAAAGAAAAGGTTGACTTATGCTTTATCCAAGAATCAAAACTTGAGTCTTTTTCTGCAAATGTGGGATACAGCTGGTGGGGTAAAGATAATGCAGATTTTACGGTTCGAAATGCCGAGGGAAGATCGGGGGAATTATCACAATGTGGAATAAGGAGGTGTTTGTTGCGTCGAGCTGTTGGGATATCCAAGGAGCTGTGGTTGTAAATGGGAAATGGAAACAAGGAAACTTGGAGTGCTGTTTTGTCAACATTTATGCACCTATCGACAGTGGAGAGAAAGCGAGGCTTTGGGGAGTCATAGGTACAGTGGCAGACCAATCTAAGGAGGTTTGCCTCTGTATTGCGGGTGACTTTAATGCAATCAGAGAGCAGGGAGAGAGGGTGGGTTGTGGCGGAAGCTATGGTGTAGCGGAAGCAAGAACTTTCGATGGATTCATTCGGGGAAACGATTTGGTTGATATTGCTACGCACGGGAGGAAGTATACTTGGTATCAAGCTAATGGAGGGAGCAAAAGAAAACTGGACCGATTCTTGGTGAATGAAGAGTGGATTAGATGTTGGCCGTCAACAACGGGAATAGGCCTCCAAAGAACAATCTCGGACCATTGCCCAATCCTGCTCAACACTATTGCCAAAGATTGGGGCCCAAAACCGTTTAGGTTCATTAATGCGTGGATCTCCCACCATGAATTCCAAGATGTGGTGAAGAAAGCCTGGGAGGAGGCAGAAGTTGAGGGCTGGAACTTCTTTGTCTTAAAGAAAAACTCAAACACTTGAAAGAAGCTCTCAAGAAGTGGAACAGGAACAACTTTGGCATCTTGGAAAAGAGGATTACTGATCTTAAAGAAGAACTGCACATGTGGGATCGTCTCGATGATACCTTCGGCTTGGAGGAAAGTGAGGCAGTCCGAAGAAACAAAATTCAAGCCAATATCATTCTGCAAACAAAAAACAAAGTTAGCCTTCTCAAACAAAAGGCTAATGTGAGATGGATTAAGGAGGGAGATTTCAACTCAAACTTCTACCACAGAGCTATTGCAGGACGAATGAGGAAGAATGATATCGGAGGTCTGGTCTTCGATAATGCCTGGATTGAGGAACCGGCGATACTTAAAGAAAAGATCAGATTTTATTTTGAGAAATTCTACAAGAAGAGGCACCGAGTTCTGCCTTTGGTCCCACAGAACTTCTTCTCCAAGAAATTGTCGGAGGAGGATAAAAAATGGATGATCCGGGAATTCAGCGAAGAAGAGGTCAAGGCGGCCATTTGGAGCTGCGATGGCAGCAAAAGCCCTGGCCCGGATGGTTTTAACATCAACTTCTGGAAATCATCCTGGGAAATTATCAAGGGTGATTTTCTTAGAGTTATGCAAGATTTTCATCGCCACGGGAAGATTCCTAGGGGAGGCAACCCATCCTTTATTGTTCTCATTCCAAAGAAGGAGGATTCAGGGGCGCTTGAAGATTACCGCCCTATTTCACTTATCGGAAGTATCTACAAGATCATTGCTAAAATCTTCGCGGGAAGAATGAGGAAGGCCATGAATTCCATCATCTCTGAGAATCAAAGCGCATTCATTTCAGACAGATTTATTATGGACAGTGTTGTGATCCTCAACGAAGTGGTTGGTGAAGCAAAAAGGAAAAGAATGGGCAGAATTGTGTTCAAAATTGATTTCGCGAAGGCGTACGACTCTGTCGAATGGGACTATCTTGACATTATGCTGGATCATTTTAACTTCGACCCGGTGTGGAGGAACTGGATTTCAGGATGCCTTCATTCGGCCTCGGCGAATGTCCTGGTCAATGGGTCACCATCCGGGGAATTCCGCCTTGAAAGGGGACTGAGACAGGGAGACCCGCTTTCCCCCTTTCTTTTTCTCGTGGCAGCCGAAGGTCTCCACTCGCTCATGGAAAAGGCAGTTGAGAAAAGTTTGATCCACCCGGCCTTCATCGGGCAAGACGAGATAAGGATCTCGCACCTACAATATGCGGACGACACAGTTTTCATCCTGGACGATAGCGAAAGCAATGCAAAGGCAATGAGGTACTTGTTGGGCATCTTCCAACTGCTCTCTGGACTCGCAGTTAACTTCGACAAGAGTAGCCTAATTGGGATTGGTGTTGACAACGAGAAAGTGGAGAGAATGGCGGCTGAATTGAGGTGCAAGGTGGGCTCAAATCCTTTTAATTATCTCGGGCTGAAAATTGGAAGTGGTTTAAACAAGGTGGTGAATTGGAGTCATATTATGGAGAAGATAAAAAAAAGATTCAAGGGTGGAAGGCGAGAAACCTGTCCCTCGCTGGGCGTATTACTTTGATCAAATCAGTTCTTGCGGCAGTACCGGTTTATCAGCTCTCATACATCTGTATTCCTAAGACCACCATTAAAGCTCTCAACTCTCTCTTCGGTAAGTTCCTATGGGGGGAAGGTTAATTCGGGGTTGATCTCTTGGGTCAAATGGGGTGATTTGTGTGATGATTTCAATCAGGGCGGGTTGGGTTTTAGAGACTTGGAGTGTTTCAACCATGCACTTGTGGCAAAGTGGGTGTGGAGGTATCTTTCAGGAGGGGAAGGGAAGCTTTGGGTTAGGATTGTCAGGTCAATATACGGAGAATTAGAATGGGGCAGCGAAGGTTGTAGAGTTCCAAAGCAGGGGAGAACTAGGGGAGGAGGATGGTGGCCGAGCGTTGTGTCAGCTGTCGGGGAAAAGAGTGGGAACTGGTTTACCAAGAACATTGAAAGAGTGCTTGGCAACGGGCGTAACACCAAATTTTGGGAACATCGGTGGGCTGGGGTAAGACCTTTGAGTGAGGTTTTCCCGAGGTTATATAGACTGTGTGATAGGAAAGAGGCGCTTGTGAGTGAGCAAGGGGATTGGGAGGGAGGATTGTGGGTTTGGAGGGTGAAGTGGAGGCGAGAACTCCTTGAAAGAGAAAAAGAGGCTGCTAAAGATCTCTTGGATGTCATTTCTACTTTGTTTCCTGTTGCAGGTAAGGAAGATGCTTGGAGCTGGAAAGCTTCAAAGAATGGCGAGTTCTCCACAAAGTCAGCGTATGTTACTGCCAAAGCAGCAAAGCCGCAGAACACCAGCCCCAAAACCTTTTCTGAGACGCTCAAGAAAGTTTGGAAGACTCCGGCAACATATAAAGTTAAAGTCACGACTTGGAGAATGGTGAGGAACAGATTACCAACTTGCAAAAATTTGAGAAGAAGGAACGTCCAGATTGGTGAAGTTGAGAGGCATGGTGCAACGCGTGCTGTTTCAATCTCGAAACATGCAACCACCTCTTCATCGAATGCCCGAAAGCTGATGCTGTGTGGTCCAGAATCCAACAATGGGTAGGAGTCAGCGGACCTAGACCGAATGACATCGTCGGACACCTCGAGGCCTTTGCAAACCTGGGACAGAAAAAGCACAAGAAGCTCCTCATTGCAGTGTGGATGTGCACCGTGTGGCTACTTTGGAAGAACCGAAATGAAAGTCGGTTTGAAGGAAAGCAATGGAATATCCAGAATTTTTGTCGTGAGGTTAAGGTTAGACTTTGGTGTTGGATTAAAATCTTCAAGTTTTGTAATGTCGATGCTAGTTTCTCCTCTTGGATGTCGAGCAGGCTGATCGCCGACGTTCTGTAATCCTCTTGGCACTTCTGGTGCCTTGCTTTCTGTTGTTGAATAAATTCTTCTTTTCTGATAAAAAAAAATGGATATTGAGTTAATTGAAAGTGGATCCGTAATAATGCAAAAACTTGAATTTGAATTGGTATTATTAAAGGTGAAAATAAAAGGAGGAAAATATGATGATGTGTCTGCAACAACGCAAGAAAAACCTAAAAATGGGAATGCATCATTGGACATGGACTTGAGAAAAATGAAATAGTGTTTGTTGGTTTATTTATGGGCCCACAAAATGTACAATAGTCAAAGCATTAGATAATAATGTAACAGTGCTAGTTTTGTCTAGATCTGTAATTCTCTCTCATGTATTTATTTTGTTTTGTGGGGTTCGAAATCATGAGAAAAAGGTGGGAGTATTCGAGTCAAATGCGTGTCTCGCTACATAGAGGCATACACCAAAATGCGTATTTATTGTATGTAACTAAATATTTAGAGATGCGAATATTGGTCAGTATGTATATCGAAAATGTGTGGCTGACACCAAAACCAACATCTTTGAATAGTAAGTATGGTCTTCAAATTTTATCAAATTATTGTTTATTTTATTCATTAAATTGGGAGTCGTCAGATTTGAATCCTAAATTTTATCTTATATGTGACGATTATATATAATAATTTCGACGCAGATAAATATTTACCATTAAATAAAGATTTTGGTCCAATAATATATGCCTCAAGTAGTATAGTATCCGTAACTTATCAAAAAAGTAGTATATCTCTTATAGTTTTCGACTGAATTCAAATTATGATTTAAATTGTATACGATCTATAGCTTTAAAAAAAAATTGAATACAATCTAACTCATGAGCATACAAAGACCCGTCGCTTTCTCATATGGGATCCTCTGTCCCACTATTTTGTGTGTACCATCGTCTGTCACTCTTAATTTATTTATTTTTTAATTATTTTTTACAAAAATAAAAAAATATTATTATATTATGAACTCTAATTAATATTTATTACTAAAAATTAAAATTTTAAAAAATTATATACCCTAACTTTAAATTGATGAACCCAAATAATCAATTATTAATTCAAATAAATAATAAAAATAGTTATAAACCCTAATTGGATGAATGAACTCTTGTTAATTATCTTTTTATAATATTAAAGCATAATAAATTAAAATTAAAAAAATAAAAATTATAATAAATTAAGAGGATCCCATAAAATAGTGGGACAGAGGATCCCATCTGTCGCTTTCGCACCAACATAAAATTAAAGCAATGAAGTAATATTTGTGATGGAAGACAGCAAACTTACAAGCATTATCAACATTTAGAAAGCAATTATTTTAATTGGTTCATTCACATCAAATGCTAATTATTTACCTCTCAATTATACTAAAATTAATGATAACTCTATTTTTAATTGGGCAAGTTTTTAGAGTTTTGTGTGTGTATATATATATATATATATATATATATATATATATATATATATATATATCGCTTTTGAAATAGCCATTTTGAAGAAGGAAACATAATATTTGGCCACTAATTGAAAAAACACAAAATTTGACCATTTATTACGTGTAAAAACTATTTTGTCCTTAATTAGGGCGGACCAGATTCTGGTTGAATTCGGGTTTGCGCGCGGATTAGGTACATATGGCACTATTAGTGCCATATGTGCCAACCGAAAAAAAAAATCTAAGTATATGGCACTAATGACACTAATATGGCCACAAGTACCATTCGTGCAACATTACATAAGAGATTATATGACACTAAATGGCCATAAGTAATATTCGTGCACCACACTAAATGGAGAATCTAAACCCTAAATGGAGAATCTAAACCCTAAATGATAATCTAAACCCTAAATGGATAATCTAAACCCTACGGGAAAATGTTCAAAATAGTCATATTACTGTATTCAGGTATATGATACTAATGGCACTAATGTGACCATAAGAACCATTCGTGCAACACTGAGTATATGGCACTAATAGCACTAATAGTGCCATGTGTGTCTAACCCGCGCGCAAACCCGAATCTGACCCGAATTTGGTCCGCCTGGTGAATTATGATTGAACGTATACAGATTTACTTGGTGATTTGCGATCAGATTATGAATTATACCTAGTGTTGTTTGGAAAAGAGAGAGAGAAAGGTAAAATTGAGAACACGAGAATCTGATTGCTGTTATATTGCGAGTGAAGTAAGTGTAAGTTTACAAGGCACAAGCTCATGGCTATTTATAGATTACACGTTAAGGGTAAAAGGGTAATTTCATCATTGGAGCACGCATCTCGCGTGGTCGGGGGCATAATAGTAATTCTATCTTCAGACGGGAGATTTTTCCGCTCTTTTGGTGATTCCTCTGGCGAAAGCCATTTCTCTGGTGAAAGCCATTTCTCTGGTGAGAATGACTTCTTTGGTGCAGACCGTTCCTCTGATAAGGCCCATCCCTCTGACTTCTCTGCGGAAGCCCATTTCTCTGACGAAGCTCGCTCCTCTGGTTTATATCATTTCTCTGCTCTGCACATATTACTCCTCATCAGCTACTCCCCCCTCTGGTCTTACTAGTTCACTCTGGGGCAGAGTGATCTAGTCAGAGTGTTCACCCGCGTGGCTGACGTCATTCTCATTAACTGCCCGTCCTTTCACAATGTGTTTTCCCGTATTTCGAGGTTACTTTTTAACCTTTGCGTCCCTTCACCTCTCCGTAAAAATCCTTGATCGTCGATTATCTTCTCAGTACCACGTGTCGTTCATCCTGCTAGTCAGTGGTTGCCCGCGTACGTTATACTTAAGCGATTCAAATCCTTACTATTCATCTTCTTCCATTTTACTTCGCGCAATTTTCTCTCGACTTCCGGCGATTTCCCTCCTCCTGTTCCGGCGAATACACTGTGACCTCCCTCCTTTAGACCACTCCGTCGACTTTTTACGAATATTTGGCTTAGATAAATCGCGTATCCTCCTCTCCCGATACTTGTGTTTAGTATAGAGTATTTTCTGGGAATTGTTGGTGCTCTGATTGAGCGTGAAAACCCTAGATTTTTCTTTTTTAAGTTTTTATCCGGCCATGACCTCTACCTCCGGCGCCCAACCTGCCTTCTCCCCTTCCCCTTCTCCTTCTCCTCTAGCTTCTCCGACTAACTCTCCCCCTCCTTCTAACCCTAGTTCACCCCAAGATTCCCCAGCCTCGTCTGAGCCTCAACCTTCCGCTCCCAAATCACCCAAGACCATTCCTCCATCCCGCTTAGGCGTTGCGGAGATGCAGATGATGTTTGACAGGTGCCAATGTCCGGAGGGCTTGACTTTTGAGCCCTATTCCAAGGCCTCCGAGCCCTTCACGAGACTGCATATGAATAAAATCTCCCTCTTCCGTGCCCAGGTAGACGCTGGTTTAAGGCTTCCCCCTCCTGCCCTCTTAATACAAGTCTGCAATCACTTCCGCATCCTCTTCTTCCAAGTGGCCCCCTCCGCTCTCCGGAGGTTATTTGCTTTCCATATCCTCTGCACAACTCATGGTGTTCAGGACACCGCTACCCTATTTCTTCAAACCCAAACCCTGAGGTGGCAAGGCCACCCTTTGTACAGTTTTGCCGCCCGCAAAACCTATCCCACCACCTTCCTTAATTCCCTCAACTCCCACGACAAAGGCTTCATAGCCTTTTATTGCTTTGTGAAAACCAACCGGGGTTCCTGGCGTCAATTCGATGCTCAGGAGCTGCTATGGCATGAGTTTCGGACTAGCTATAAGCCTTCTGCCCTGGGGAAGCCCACCGATTTTAACTTAGGTGTAATAGGCTTCCTTAACACCCTGAATAGAGATGATCCTCTTCCCTGTAAGGAGCTGGCTGAGAGTAATTCGGCCTTAGCTGCCACCGGCTTGTTTTCCCTGTTTCCCGCCGCTCTATAGCTAAAATGAGGTGTTAGTAAATATGCATAAATTACTTGTTACCTTGCTTTTATTGATAAAGCCATATTTGTTTGCAGGGATGTCGTGGAGAAACAAGTGTAGAGCCGATCTCACATCTGATCGTCCCTCTGGCGAGGAGGGACAAGGCTCTGGGCAGCCCGTGGACCCCGGGGTGGACGTCTCCCAGCTGATACCTATTGTCCCCGGGGAGACCACTCCTGCGCAGCACTTCCCCCCAGGCAAGGGGAAGGACATGGGGGTGCTTTCCATGTTCAGCCCGGACAGCCAAAGGGCAGGGGGCTCTGGCTCTAGCCAGATCGGAGGGAAATCCGCCATTCCAGAGGTGGATGTTGAGGACGATGCGCCCCTCTCTCAAGTACTTCACAACATCCCACTCTCGACTCCCGCTTGGTCCAAAGGAAAAGAAAGGCTGCCACGTTGGCCCTTGCAGAGAAGCGACGCAAGGAGAGCCTACAGAAAGCCACCAAGTTTGTGGACCCCGAGGCTGGGTCGGCAGGTGAAGCGGAGACGATCTCCGTGGATGATGAAAGGGGCAAGGCAATGGCCTTGCCTGCAGGGGAGTCAGAGGCCTCAGGCTCCAGGCCAATTTCATCCCTAAAGGGGCGTGATTTTGTCCACACCCTGCTCTTCCACATCCATCCCAAGGATAGGAAGGCATCAAATAAAGTGAAGAAGGCGGTGCTGGCTAACCAACTCAGCCAGTTGGTTCTTCAGGTACCCTGCGCAGTTTACCATATTTAAGTGATGTTATTACTAACCTCTTGGTTTCTCTGCTCTGACCCTTTCCTTTCGCTTCTCTGTAGTTGGAGTCCCGTGTTGGGGCAGTGGTCCAGTGCATCGATGACTATGATGCACTGGAGAATGACTTGGAGGCGGAGAAGCAGCAGACTACGCAACGCGACGAGGAGGTCGCCGGTACCGTGGAGCGGTACAACAAAGCCGAGGCGGACATAGCCGAGCTGCAGGCTAAACTTGCTCAGGCGGAGGTGGAGAAGGCCTCTCTAGCCTCTGAGCTAGAGAGGGCCAAAAGGAAGGGCTATGATAACCTTGCCAAATTCCGGGCGAGGTATGACAAGGAGTACAAGGAGGCCAAAAGCGGCTGGAGGAGAGCCTGTGAGGGCGCTCAAAACCGGGGTTACGCTCTGGGGGCCTGAGACCAGCGCCTAGAGTTCATCCTGTCTCCTCAAGGCCAACAGTTCCTGGACATGATGTTGGAGGGCACCTTGGAGGCCTTTCAGCGGACTCCGGATTACTTGGAGGGTTTCGGCTCCATCTTTGCCTATGTAATAAAGCAGACCGCGACGAAGGCGGCGGAGATGGTGGGTGCATCCTCGGAGCAGATTGCTGCCCTTGACATGGATGCCTTGATGGATAATATCAAGGATGAGGACCTGAATGCGCTGTTGGGGATCACTGCTGAGTCCCCAAAGAAGCCGGAGTGGTGGTATCCGGTCTTGGAGAAGACCCTTCCCCAATTTACCTTTGGGGTCTGCTCTGAGCCGGCGCCCACTGTTCCAGTATACCGGCCTCCCTTCTGCAATACCTTGTTGAATTTTGTGAATCAGTTGAGGGGCCAGGCCGGTGACACCTCCCTGGGGTTCTCGCAGTTTAGCATGGAGCCTCCTCTGCCTTCTGGCTTCCAGGCCTCCGCCTTTGAAGATCCCGTCTCTTTCTCTGCCGCGGTGGATCAACTCTATGCCCTGTACAGAGATGAAACAAAATAAGCACATGAGGCATTGAAGTTGTTAGACGTGGAAGCCCGTCTCCCCGCGGTGAAGGACTCTGGCACCTTGCCGGTGTTTGAAGAAGGGGGTCCTTCTAGCGAGCCCTCTGACGCTGCCGTCCCTGCTGCTGTGCCTCCTCCTGCCGCTGCTGCTCCTGAGTCTGCTACACCTGCTCCTCCCTCCTGATTGCCCTGTTGTTCCCTCCCCTAGCTTATCAGACTTTTTTGTAACTTTGAACTTGTAAATACTTTGTATTTATTTTAATCTTCGTGTATAGTTCCGCCGCTTCGGCGTTTATGAATAGGATTTCTTCATGACTCTTTTCCTCCTTTAATTTCTATGCTGGTTCTGCATTCATTTGTCTTTCGTATTATGTTGCTGCTATTGTTGTTGTTGTTGTGGCCTTGTATTCCAGGACCTCGAGATGTGACGCATGTTTTTGTCGTGTAGAGTGTTTGTTTTTTGCTAAAGTGTTTGCAGTTCCTCTGGTCAGTTTCCTTCGGGGTGATGCTTCTGAATGATTCCTTTGCGTGGTTTCCTTGAGTAGTTTCTCTGCCTTCAACTAAGCTAGTAGCTTTGTTTACTGAGATGCTCATGATTTCTCTGACTCTTTCCCTTAATGGTTTCTCTGACTCTTCCCTTGAGCATTTTTCTGACTCCGTCTTCTGGGATTTCTCTGACTCTTCTTTCAAGAATTTTTCTGACTTTTTTCCTCCAGCCCTTCCTTTGCTGCTTCCCTATGAGTCATCCCTCTGCTGCTTCCCTTTGCTGCCTCCTTTTGAGTCATCCCTCTGCTGCTTCCCTTTGCTGCTTCCTTTTGAGTCATCCCTCTGCTGCTTCCCTTTGCTGCTAACTGGGACACTCTGCGCGGAGCATGGAAGACCCGGGGGGTGCAACCAACTTTCGCGGCTTACGATTAAATAGTAACCCTCTGCGCGGAGCATGGAAGACCCGGGGGGTGCAACCAACTTTCGCGGCTTACAATTAAATAGTAACCCTCTGCGCGGAGCATGGAAGACCTGGGGGTGCGACCAACTTTTGCGGCTTACGATTAAGAGAACACCCTGCGCGGAGCATGGAAGACCTGGGGGTGCGACCAACTTTTGCGACTTACGATTAAGAGAACACCCTGCACGGAGCATGGAGGGCCCGGGGGACGCAACCAACTTTCGGGGCTTACGGTTAAGAGAACACCCTGCACGGAGCATGGAGGGCCCGGGGGGCGCAACCAACTTTCGCGGCTTACGGTTAAGAGAACACCCTGCACGGAGCATTAGGGGTGGGAATCGGGTCGGGTTCGGGTACCCTACCCGAAAAAATCGGGTACCCGAACCCGAAAATCGGTGAAAAATAGTACCCGATCCCGAACCCGATTACTAAATCGGGTACCCTAATACCCGACTCGGGTATTCGGGTACCCGAATTTACCCGAGCTTGTCCAGATCCAGAAATCAAAAATCAAAATCAAAATGAATTGGATGCCAGAAATGTAGGGGTGGGAGAAGAGGCAGAGGACGATGGTCGGAGGCTCGGAGCTCGGAGGCGGCGCGGCGCTGTTGCTGTGGGAGAAGAGGCAGATCCAGAAGAGGCAGATCCAGATCCAGAAGAGGCAGCTCGGAGGCGGCGCCGCGACTGGAGACTGCTGCTGCTGCTGCTGCGCGGAGGCGACTCGAGACTGCTGCTGCGCGGTGGTCAGGTGGGGGAGACCGGCGACGGGGTCGCCGCTCAGGTACGGAGGCATGCGTGGCCGCGTGGAGGCTGAAGCAGTGCGGCCGCGGCGGGAGGGAATGAGCGGCGGGAGGGAGTGAATGAGAGACAGAGAGTGACGACACTGGCAGTGAACTAGGGCCCCTAAAAAATTAAAATTAAAATTTCAAATCCCCCTTATTTTTAATCGGGTAATTCGGGTATACCCGATACCCGATCGGGTATACCCGATACCCGATTTTTTCACACCCTAAATACCCGACCCCGACCCCGATCCCGAATTTTTCGGGTATAGGGTACCCGATACCCGATTTTTTCGGGTCGGGTATCGGGTACCCGATTACCCGATCCCGAAATTCCCAGCCCTACGGAGCATGGAGGGCCCGGGGGTCGCAACCAACTTTCGTGGCTTACGGTTAAGAGAACACCCTGCACGGAGCATGGAGGGCCCGGGGGGCGCAACCAACTTTCGTGGCTTACGGTTAAGAGAACACCCTGCACGGAGCATGGAGGGCCCGGGCGGCGCAACCAACTTTCGTGGCTTACGGTTAAAATGATTCCTCTGATCCGCCCTTGATGTTTGCTTTTCCCTTGACTTGCTAGGAAGCAATTTTGCATTTGTTTTTCCCTTGCCTTGCTAAGCAGCAATTTTGAATTTGTAAATTGTGGATTATGGGTATACACCCTACTCCCCCCTCTGGTGACATGTGCAATGCTCTGCATGAACATGTTAAGTAGAATATGCAATTTGGAAAGCGAAAATTAAAAAAATGAGTCAACAACAGGGAATTCCCTAGAACCACGTATCTGATTTTATTGATATCATGGCCCCGAACCTCGTTAAAACCCCTGTGGGGAAAAAGAGTATTCGGTCTACAATTTGACATGTCATCGAATCAATATTACACATAGAACTTTTTCAAAGTATTGATGTTCCATGGTCTGGGGAGGGCTCTGCCGTCTGGATCCGACAAAGTGTATGCCCCGCCGCCCAGGACCTCGGTGATGATGAAAGGACCCTCCCAATTGGGTTCGAACTTGCCCATTGGTTTCAATGCGTCGGATCTCTTGAGGACTAGGTCGCCCTTGGCTAGCTTCCTTGCTCTGACCCTTTTGTCGTATCCCGCCTTGATGATGATTTTGTATTTCGCTGCTCTGACTTGAGCTTCATCCCTCTGCGCTTCAACAAGATCGAGCTCTGTTCTTCGGAGATCGGAATTTTGCTCTGTGTCGTAGGTAGTAAAGCGGTATGACTCCAATCTGGCCTCCACTGGTATCACTGCATTGGATCCGTATACCAGGGTGAAAGGCGCCTCACTGGTTGCTGTCTTTGGGCTAGTTCGGTAGGCCCAAAGGACGGTGTCCAACTCCTCGACCCATTTTCCTCTGCTCTGATTCAGCCGCTTTTTGATTCCCTCACAGATTGATCTGTTTGCTAGCTCCACTTGCCCATTTGCTTGAGGGTGGGCCACGGACACGAAACGTTGGGTGATGTCCATTCGGTCACAGAAGTCAGCAATTCTCTGCCCTGTGAATTGGGTTCCATTGTCTGACACAATGATCCTAGGGACGCCAAATCTGCAGCATATGTTTCGCCAAATGAACCGCTCCACTGTTACTTCATCGATCTTTGCAACCGCCTCAGCTTCGACCCATTTGGAGAAATAGTCCACCGCCACGATGAGAAAGCACTTGCCTCCTGGTGCGGTAAGCAATTTTCCGACGATATCTATACCCCATTTATCAAATGGGCATATGGCATACATGACTCCCATGGTTTTCCCCGGGACGTTGATTCTTCCCGCATGTCTCTGGCAAGCCTCGCATTTGCGGACGAATTCCCTGGCATCCGTGTTGACGTTAGGCCAATAAAACCCTGCCCGAATGATTTTTCGTACGAGATCCCTGAATCCCGTATGCCCACCACAGCAACCTGCATGAATTTCTTTTAAAGCAAAGTTATTTTCTTCTGGCGATAAGCATTTTAATAAAGGCTGAGTAAAGGATCGCTTGTAAAGTTGATCGTTAATCAAACAATAATTCTCGTATCGAGACCTCTGATTAGATTCTTTTCTCAACTGTTCCCCTGTCTTAAGAAAATGTATAATTGGAGCCCGCCAATCATCCCGAATTTCCACTGAGAAAACCTGTGAAGTCCCCATTTCTCTGGTATCACAGAGCAGCGTGATCTCGTCATTCCAAGTCTGTTCCACTGCGCTGGCCATTCGTGCTAACAAGTCTGCCTTTGTATTCTCTTCTCTGGAAATCTGCTCGATTTTAAACTCCATGAATTTTTGTTTTATTTCATTGATTTTGCAGTGATATGCTTTCATCTTGTGGTCCTTAATGTGATAGCTCCCTGAAAATTGCTGAGCCACCAACTGAGAGTCGGTTCTGATGATAACACATTCAGCCCGTAATTCTGACAAGATATGTGCTCCTCTGACCACGGCCTCATACTCGGCCTCATTGTTGGACATCCTGCAAGTGAATTTGATGGCGAATTGATATACTTCCGAGCTTGGAGAGATGATGTATACTCCAATTCCGCACCCTTCTTTGGTGACTGATCCATCCACAAAAGCGATCCAGAACTCTTGCACGGGGCGGCGTGTAGTCTCCTGGATAAAGTCTGCCAGAGCTTGTGCCTTGATAGCCGTTCTTGGCTCGTACTCTACGTCATATTCCCCCAATTCCACAGCCCACTTGACCATTCTTCCTGACAAATCCGGCCGCCCCAGCACTTGCCTGAAAGGTAAAGCAGTTCGCACCACTACCCGATGTGACAAAAAATAAGGCCTCAATTTCCGTGCCGTGACCATGACCGTCAGAGCAGCCTTTTCGATTTTTGTGTAATTTAATTTGGGCCCCTGGATAATCCTGCTGACAAAATAGATTGGCCTCTGGTGATTTCCTTCTTCTCTGATGAGCACAGAGCTGACAGATTCCTCCCCCACTGCTATGTACAAGTATAATACCTCCCCCGGGACTGGCTTAGTCAGAGTTGGGAGTTCCGCTAGGTAAACCTTGAGATCCTCAAATGCCATCCGACATTCTGCTGTCCACTGAAATTTGGTTCCCTTCCTCAGAATTTTAAAGAATGGCATGCTGCGTTCCGCTGATCGCGAGATGAACCTACTCAGAGCAGTGATTCGCCCGTTCAGAGTCTGCACTTCCTTGATTCCTCTAGGTGGGGTCATATCCATGATGGCCTTGACCTTATCTGTATTGACTTCTATTCCTGAAGGAGTAACTTTGTATCCCAAGAACTTTCCCGTGGTGACTCCAAAGGTGCACTATGCTGGGTTGAGCATGAGCCGTTGTTTTCTGATCACCGTGAAAACCTCCTCCAGGTCAGAGACATGGTCCTCCGCTCTGACGCTGCGTACAAGCATATCATCCACATAAACTGATATATTCTTTGCAAGCTGTTCTTTAAATTTTTTTTCCATAATTCGTTGGTACATAGCTCCCGCATTCTTCAAGCCGAATGGCATACTTTTCCAACCATAAACCCCACAGCAGACGGCGAAAGCCGTTTTAGCGATGTCCCCTCTGTTCATTTTTACTTGGTGGTATCCTTGGTATGCATCCATCATGGACAATAGTGCGCAACCCGATGTGGAATCTACTAATTGATCGATCATCGGCAGAGGATAATGATCTTTGGGGCAGGCGGCATTGAGATCCCTGTAATCCACGCACATACGCCAACTATTCGTCTTTTTTGCCACCATCACAGCATTTGATATCCACTCTGGATATTGGACTTCTTCAATATGGCCCGCATCCAACAACCCCTGAACCTGCTCCCTGATCGCGGCATCTTTCTCGGCACCGAAATGCCTTGTTCGTTGTTTCACTGGTTTAACCTTCGGATCCACATTAAGGCAATGTTCCGCCAACCATCTGTCTATTCCCTTCAGATCAGCCGTACTGAAGGCAAATACATCCGCATTTCTCCGCAGGCAGCTAATTAGCTCATCTCTGGCTTGGTTGTTTATAGAAGATCCAATCTTGGTCTGGAAACCCTCTCGCCCGGGAAATAATTCTATTATATTACATACATCGCTGGTGGAGACCAGCGCAGATTTCTCTGTACTGTCCCGGTCATTTAACAATTCCGCCAACTCCTGACGCTCCTCTACTGGAGCGGTGATTTCGTCCACCTTCCATTTTTTTCGGGTATCTGGTCCCTCTGTTATTCTTTCCCTCTTCTGCCCCGATGAGTGTGTAAGCATCTGTACATGGCATGCTTTCGACATTTTTTGGTCACCCCATACTTCTCCCACTCTTCCCCCTCCGATGGGGAATTTCATCTTCAGGTGGAACATGGAGATAATTGCCCTGAACGTCGTCAAGGCGGGACGGCCAAGTATCACATTGTAGGATGGTTTTGGCATATCCACTACCAGGAATCGTATTACCCTGGTCTTGCTGGCATCCGCATTGCCGAGACTTAACGACAACTCCACAAAACCTATTGGCATGACCATTTCTCCCCCAAACCCGAATAACGGGGCGTTTGTTGGTTCAATGTGGGCTTCGACTCCCATATTCTGGAGGCACTCCAGATATAAAATATTCACTGCACTGTCCGAGTCTACGAAGACGCGATGAACAATGCAGTCGGCGACGTCAGCTGTGATTACCAATGCATCATCGTGTGGATACATAAGCATTCTCAGATCCTCTTATCCGAAGGTGATGGCCGGTTCCTCTACTACATCCGTGATTCCCATCACTTCCTGATTTTACTGCGCGCACAACCTGCTTTTTGGCCCTATTGGATGTTGGTGTCCCATTTTCCCCAAAGATCATGTGCACCTCTCTTCGGTACGGGAAGGGAGGCACCCGACCCTCTGCTCCTCCTCGGCGATTATACCGATTTTCCTCTGGCCTTCGATCTCGGTTGTTCCCCTGGTCCTGTCGGGGCTCATTTCTCTGCTCTGGCCTCGGACCCTGGCCCTCATTCCCCCGAGCTATGAACTGATCCAAGTTTCCCTGGCGTACCAAAAGCTCCAGTTGATGCTTAGTGAAATGTCCACAGTGCTTAGTGAAATGTCCATAAGAATTGTGGTACTCGCACAACTTGTTATTAGGGCCCTGCTGTGGCTGCCCATCCCTGTAGGTCCCGGGTGCCCTGAAGAACGGCTGTTTTTTGATCAGATGGAAGATCTCCTCTTGCGGTTTGTTCAGCGGAGTGTATTCGTCAAAACGAGTTACTTCATTTACAGTGCGTTGTTGGCGCGGTGGTCCCTCTGCCTGGGTAGGGGGTACCCTTGGGGGCAATCCTCTGGGGCCTCTTCGGCTCTCCTGGTCTTATGCTTGTCATTTTCAGCCTTTCGTGCCATCCTAGCATCCTCCAACTGCAAATATCCTGGCAACCGAGCCATGATATCATCAAAGTCCCTGGCCGGTCTGATCTGTAACTCATCGAAGAAGAGTCCTGGCTTTAGTCCTCTGACATAAGCACAGTTTTTGATTTGTGATTCCGCCTGTGGCACCTCCAGAGCAGCGAGGTTGAATCTAGCAGTGTACTCTCGCAATATTTCGGTCTGGTCTTGCTTGATGTCCATCAATGAGAGAGCTGACTTCCCAACCCTTCGCGAACTTGCGAACTGTCTTAAGAAACGAGTCTGTAAGTCATCAAACGAGTGAATGGAATTTGGGGCGAGCGTCCCAAAACACAACTGGGCAGGTCCAGTTAGCGTGGTAGAGAAACTTCGGCACTTGATGCCCTCAGTGTACATGTGGAGTGTGACTAGTCCCTCAAACCGGTTAAGGTGTACCTCCGGGTCAGTGGTACCATCATAGTCCAGAGAAATAGGCTTGTAGCTTCGTGGCAGAGTATCCGCTAGAATGTCCGCGGAAAAGGGGCTTCGGCTGGTAGTGGTGGGGACCCTTGACGTTCTGTCCCGCTTATCTTCCTTATATTTCCGATGCTCCCTTCTTTCTTTTGGTGCGTCGTGGGCATGATGACGCTTGTGGGCCCTGTGTTCCTGCCTCCCAGAGGAGTACTCCTGGTCCCGTCCTTCTGACCCCCGAGTCTGACGCGACTTCTCTAATCGGTGCGATTTCTCTGCCCGGTATGATTTCTCTGACCTATGTATCCTATCATCCCTCTGAGATTTCTCCTTCAGACTGTCCTCCAGATCTCTGAGTTGATGTTTCAGCCGTGATACTTGATTCTTCAGTTTAGGGGTCTCCCTTGGTCTTTCCTCCTCAAACATAGGAGTGACAGAGTGACTGTCGGATTCATCGACACCTTCCCTTCTAACAATGCTCCCTAGACGGGCGCGGCTCCCTTCTGGGCGTCTCTCCAATTCCCTCTCAGCGTGAAATCTCTGTGTCTCCTTAGGCAGCGGGGTTTGTTTATCGGCGAGTTGATTGTTCACCTCCAAAGCAGCGGTAGGTGGGGCTTCAGTGCCCTGGGGGTTGAGCCCTCCCAGCAGGGGAGTCGTGGCGGGGATGGTGGACAACAGGGGAGTTCCCATCGCCTGTCGCACAGCGGCGTAATTGAGCAAAACCATCATCTGCTCTGACAGCATAAAATTCAGCGGTACACCACCAGATGTGGGGACCAAGCTTGGCATATCAGAGCCCGGGGTCACCAGAGCAGATCTCTGGGTGTTAGCGTTCAGACCCGTCAGCGGGGTGGCAGAGATGGTGTGAAACCCTGGCGATGCAGTGAAGACGGTGCTGGCCGGCAGACCGTTAATCAGTGAAGCGGGAACCTCAGTGGTGTGGGCAACAGAGCTGAGCCCTGCGTTGTCAAACTCCTTCTCAAGAGTACGGCGAGCATCAGAAGAGTCCATAGTACCTACACAAGAAAAATATGAGAAAATATTTCGAGTAAAGAATAGATCGGACTGCCCGTTATCAGAGAACTACGAAATGTAGAGCATCCCGCACAGTGGCACGAAAGCCATTAAGAAATCCCAAGAGAAACACCCCTGTATACTGGGAAATAAACCCAGGACACGGTTTAAAACGTGAGCAAAGAGAACGATGGATATTTCCCATGGATTCGGAGTCAAACTAGTGTGAGAGAGCGTTTTATCCGGCAAAATAACCGTGAAAACCCAAAAAACACCAAAACAGAGCACCAATCAACAGATCGTTAGTGAAATACGTTAGATTCGTGAGAAAAACGTAAATTATGCAAGAGGACATCACAACCACACACAATTATCAGGATTACGTAAAAATAAGCACAGATTAACACCCGATTCTCCACGCCTACCGCCTTCCCAACATGCACATGCAGGGAGAAACGTAAAAAGTTACAAATCTCAAAGGCTCGTAGCTAGATTAGCAGAAACAACATGAATATTGGTCCAGATTCGCTTGGGTAATCAGATTATCGGCTCAATCGGTGCCTGCGCACGCAAATACGATCGTAATTACGGATCTGCATACGCCGGCGATTAAAACTCACGTCCTAGCCCAGATTTTCCACAGACGGCGCCAGCTGGTGAATTATGATTGAACGTATACAGATTTACTAGGTGATTTGCGATCAGATTATGAATTATACCTAGTGTTGTTTGGAAAAGCGAGAGAGAAAGGTAAAATTGAGAACACGAGAATCTGATTGCTGTTATATTGCGAGTGAAGTAAGCGTAAGTTTACAAGGTACAAGCTTATGGCTATTTATAGATTACACGTTAAGGGTAAAAGGGTAATTTCATCATTGGAGCACGCATCTCGCATGGTCGGGGGCATAATAGTAATTCTGTCTTCAGACGGGAGATTTTTCCGCTCTTTTGGTGATTCCTCTGGCGAAAGCCATTTCTCTGGTGAGAATGACTTCTCTGGTGCAGACCGTTCCTCTGATAAGGCCCATCCCTCTGACTTCTCTGCGGAAGCCCATTTCTCTGACGAAGCCCGCTCATCTGGCTTATATCATTTCTCTGCTCTGCACATATTACTCCTCATCACCGCCCTAATTAAGGGTAAAACAGTCCTAAAACGTAAAAAATGGGGTCAGATTTTGTGTTTTTTCGAATAGTTGTCAAATATTGTGTTTCCTTCTTCAAAATGGTCATGGGAGTATATTATTTCTATATATATATATATATATGTCGGCACGTACAAATGCAACTATAAACAAAAGTAAGAATTCAATGAGGCATAGTTTTACCCGGAATGAGATTCAGTGTACCACACTTTATGTTCCACTTTGTGGCTCACTTTCAATTTTATTTATTTTCTTATATATTTGTTTTTCAATTTTAATTTTATATGCTTTAGTTTAATTTTGTGATTATTAACTAGGGTTTATTCCATCAATTTAGGGTATATAATTATTTTTTATCATTTAATTTCACTTTTATTAGCTAATAATAGGTTGATAAATTCAAAGTCATGGTATATATTTTTTAAAAAATCTAATTTTTTAAAATAAAAATTAAATATAATTCATAGTATCATAATAAATTTTATTTTTATAAAAAGTATTTTTAAAATAATAGATATAAGCATGGGACACAGTGTCACACATAAAATTGTGGGACACTGAATCTCATCCCAGTTTTACCCACCTATATTTTTTAAGATACATCTTCCGTCCCGATGTTAATAGCTTTTCTTTTAAATACGAGTATTTTAAAAAGTAAAATCAGAAAAAATGATATATAACTCATATATTTAATGTTATTTTTAATTGATCTTAAATTATGTTAGTAAAACCATCTTCTTCCTCAAAAGTTCCGCCATCACCGTCGGTGGCCTGGACCTAGTAGGTCGGCGTCGTCGTCATCCCCTTCGTCTCCAACTCTTCTTTTGTCTCTCTTCTCTCGCTCGGAACACACACACACAAACAAAGCCCTAAAATACTCCCTCTTTCAATAATCATTGTCTCTGAAGATCGCCTTCTTAGCACGTGCGCCGTTGCATGTTGTTGCCGCTGCTACGCATTCGACGAGCGATCGTCACCCTCCCCCACCACCTAGCCTTTTCTTACCATATCTAGCAAAGCGAGGAAAGAGTGCCCCCCTCCCCCCCCCCCCCCCTCCAACAAAAGCTCCCCATCAAAGGCACCACGAGTGGAGACATCTAAGACTGTGGGAGAGATA